>NC_091496.1:19501684-19625069 GCF_947461875.1 Haliaeetus albicilla | reverse complement strand
TACAATCTGCAAAATGCATATAACTTGAGAAGAAGTGGCCACTATAGATGCTAATAGGTTTTTATTTTTCAGGGGATTTTTAGTTGCCTTAGCTACTTGTTAGAGAATTTTTTTTCAGATTTAATGGATAAAGTGATGAGAGCAGCATGGGTTTCTTTGCAGACATGAGTAGAAAGGATTCACTAGCAGGCATATATCATAAACCATCAGTTGGTAGGGAGAAATCTTTTTGCTCTTCTTATCCACTGCTTCCTACTTCTCTTTTGTTGTCAGACTAATTGTCATGACACATGGTGCACAAAGAAGGTTTTGTTCATGTGATACTACCCATGTAAGGAAATATTTTTTTTCTAGGTCACCCTGTAGATTTTTTGTCACCTACAGAGATCAGTAGAGAAGCTACTGTTTAGCAGCCATTGTAAGTGAACTATTGTAAATCACAAAAAAGAGCTCAACTCTTTAATTTTTTAGGCAAAAGTCATTGACTCTTCTTAATCATCTCTTCTTCAAATGTATTTGGATAATGATAATCTGTATGACAATAAAAGAATGAAAATATCTTGCTTTAGTTCAGCCCCTTATTATCTGGTTTAATACACTTAAAGAGAGTTAAAAATGTAGCCTCTAAATGACAGCTAGTTATACAAAGATTTTCAGAAACAAGATAATACAGCACCTTAAATATACTTTACAAGTGTTTTTTTCCTCCCCTAGATTTAACATTCAGTCTCTTACAACAGGATTACAGTTATAATCACTGAAACATTTCATTCCTTCTTAATTTTGTGTTTACATGCATTGTTAGCCCAACTTTAAAATTCACAGCATGGATCTCCGTCATATGAATAAAAAACATATTCACAGAAAATTTATTGCCTGCTCTCTATGATTTCACTTATTTTTGTTATCATTTTTACATCTACAATTGTATATTAAGCCACCATGACATGGGAATTAAAAATGAATCACTGCAAAGTGCTGCAACTGTTCATTTTAAATGGAATTAAATGAACCTCTATGATTAAGCATTCCTTCTCTGCCATGCTATGTGAACTTAAAATAAATATATAATAACATATTCTAATTCTGAACTTTAAAGTTGTGCCAAAGTGATTGATACAAAGCCGAAAAGATATCAGTTGTTGCTGGTAACGTAAAAATATTAGAACACTTCAAAAAAAGGGTATTTGGTGTCAGAATAAGATTTTTATGATTAATTGGCTTTTCAGAAAAAAATAATTAAGGTTTATAAATGCCATAGAACTTGTTGTGATTTGCAATTTTTTGTCTACAGAAAAAGCTATTCATAATAGTAGATGTACAGATTTTTTTGTCCCAAGTATTGCTGATCTTTTAATATGTAACATACAGGATATTACAAGAAAAAAATCCCTTTAATATAATGAATGCATAAAAGCTCATGTTGCTGGTGATTATATGCTAATAAGAATAAAATGCATAGCCCAGTAAGTGTAATTTTTGCCATTCCTAGTAAAAAGCTGTGGGAAGGATCCACTGGACCCAGGTAGTTGCTGCCCAACAAACAAGAGCCCCCAGTGGGGCTGAGCCGGGGAAGGCTGTGAGGATGTGCTCACACTCAGCTGGGAGCAGCCAGAAAGTAACAGCCCATGGTGAGGAAACATACAAAAATGAACCCAAGCAGATCCGAATCTTGGGGAGTAAGGGACCCCCACCATGAACATCATATTTGTCTCAGGAAAGACCTCAAGATGCTGTTGACTCACCATAGCCCTCCTTCTTGAGGAAGATTCCAGTGCCACCTTCAGGACACCAAAAGACGTTGGAAGGGTGAGATCCAGGAAGGGCTTTTTGGTATAACGATTTGTACTACATTTTTATTGAGGCTTTTCTGATTTGGACTGTTAGGTTCTGAATGCATAATTGACAGAAATATTAAATTCTTAGCGCTCTCTCTCTATATGATGTGTTTTGTTGAGCTCATAAAAAAAGATTTTGAGAGTTACAATGTGTAGGATAGCCACAATCTTTCAAATTTGAACTCACTGGTGGAGTTAAACTAATTTTTAATGTTTGGATACACCAAACCAGAATGAATTAGGCAATATGTATCCAATGAATGTCTAGTTTCCCTTGGTCATGAAATCTACTCACCAAGTCATTTTTAGATGGTACTGCCTGTGTTGGGAACTGCATGAGTGGGGCTGTCCCACACCTGCCAAGTGGGTGAGCAGAGACGGGGGTGGCAGCAGAAGGACCCATCCCCAGTCCAGCCATAACTGAGCAGCAGCAGTGCACTTCTGGCCTGAGCTTAGTCCAGAAAGGTGAAAGGAGAGTTTTGGACCAGTGGAAGACAGGCTGGAAGCAGGCAGCAACAGAAAAGGCTTGGTGAGCCCCAGGGCCAAGCCAAAATGGGGCTCCTGGCTGAGGTGGGTCAAGACAGTTATAGCCCGGGGGTGCTCGCTGACAGGCTGTTAACCTAATCCCAACGTTAAGCAAATTAAATAATTAAATGAAAAAATCCATGCTATTTCATTCAGGCGTATACAGTGTTACACTTTGACACTTAATAACGCCTCTATCTGATTGGGTTGATTTGAGGAATAAAAAGTTTCTTTGCTCGATGTGTGGTAGCATCTGCCACATGTTTCTAGGAAGCAAACACAAAAATTCCTGTTTCAGTACATGTTGGTCATTACAGTGAATTCATTTGTTTCTGGTTCTCACAATTATTTATTTTCAGAAAAATAGGCTTTGAATCCTTAGGTTATTTTAATACCATTGTATGGTTGAGTATAACTGATGAAGGCAGTGGAGCTACCACTATAACAGGTAATTACTCCATGAACATTTCGTTCTTCCTCATAAACATTGTTATATCTTTGTTATCAGGTTTAGGCATCTTCGAGCATGAGCTTCAGAACTTGACTTTTGATTTATATTTTTGCTTAAAATATTCAGTTAGTCTTATTTTCTTAAATTAGCTTCCCTGTTGCTAAAACTAAACACAGATATACACTCCTTTTGAATGTCTGTGCTCTTCAGAGTATATTAAAACAGTTCAGTTTATGCATGTCATATATATTTTTTCTATCTTGATAAAGTTGGCAAGTGAGAAAAAATATTAATCTAATAAAAACATGTATGTGTGGGAGTTCACTCACCTAAAACCTCTCACCCACATATGTCCTGTAACAAAGATCCACTCCATCAGTTGTCTAGAACATTTTAAGCCTGGTCATCTACATTTGCTATTGAGCTCCTCAACATGAAAGACTTGTGAGTTATTTTTGAGTGCTAAGAAGTGTCTTTCCAGAAAGATATGTGCCCAGTGCTTGTAGAGCCCTGTGGCAATCCAAACTCAAATTTCCCAGTTCCCCAGAAAAGCTTAATATGCCATGGTTCAGGACTAAGAGCTTTACTGGTGCTGCTGAAACTCAATTTTGCATAATAATCTAGAGGATATAGTGCTCACCTAAGACATGGGCAACATGGATTCTAGGCACTGTTTCTGCAGATGAAATGTTCACTGTCTCAGTCACAGCACTGAGAATCCCGAGTAGAACAACAGGGGCAAGTATTTTCTAGTGGTTTGCTGTGCCCTTAATGGAGAAGAAAAAATATCTAACTTAGAAAAGAGAATTTCCCTCTGCAGATATTGGAGGTGTCTACTGACTATATGAAACATTTAGTCATTTTAGGGGAATAAGCTTATCCTCCAGGGCTAGACACCTAAAATTTAGTGGGAAAAGTGCAGAGATTAAAGTTTGAGTATAATAGACTGGGTTCTTTCACTTGTTATCTGCCAAAATATTGTCAAACTCAACATATTCCTATATGATATTTCAGTTTTCACAGACCAACACTTTCTCATAGCTTATTCTAGGAGAAAATTGCTAGCCATGTTTAAAAAACAAAGTGTAAATTAATACTAATAACATGATAGTATTAATAAAATAAAGCAAGAAGGCCCACTGAAGAAGCAAGTTCTGCAGTAACACAAGCAGAGAAAAAATTCAGCTTACTTATTTTTATGAAAATACAAGAAAAAATAAAATAATGATGGTCTGGGAGCCAAACAGTGATCATGCCTTTAGTATGTACCATATAAAACACAAATACAAAACATTAAGGGTTAAGTATGAGTCATCTGAGCAATTTTATTATAAAAGGAACCACTGCTTTTGCAACCCAAGGGGATGAAAATTTGCTTTTTTTCCCTTATCTTAGATCTTCTGGGAGCCTTGCCGATATCAAAAGGTCTCTATGGATAAAACACATCATACTACAATGCTTAAAGTGTATTTCCATTCTAAAATACAATTCTCTGCAAATTATATTGTGTTAATACCATGTTTATACTACTCTTGGTGGAATTCCTACTAGCCAAGGCAACATTTGCTCAGATTCAGTTGAAAGACAATTCTTCCAGTTAATAGCCTTGCAAAGTCACCCTGGAATTCCAGAGTTAATGTATCTGTGTTCATGTCTAATATAAAAAGTGAAAATGAGGCCAGAATTTGTTGCTGAAATTAAAACTTAATGAACAATTCTGTCGATGATGTACAAGCCACAATAGAATTTAACTTACTCTTTCAGATTTCCATCAAGTCTTGAAAGACAATATGATGTAGGGTTTTTTTCTCCCCACAAAAAAATAAGCAGCTATGACTGCAAAATGCATATATGAAGCATATCCTTTCAGTGAGAAACCAACCTATACAAGTAATTGCTTTGTTAAACAACACTTCACATATTAACACTGCCTGGCTGCCTCTACCTATCATTCCCAAATATTAAAATGAATTCCTTTAAATGGTACTCAAAAAAAAATGAAATGCAGTCTTAAATGGGGTGTCTGCCTTAAAGCAATTAATTAAATAAAGTTACTGGCTTCTTGAGTAATGTAAACCTATAACTCTAGTATTTGGACAACTGATTAATTGACATGATTTTGTTTTTACCTTGCCATTTCAATTACGTGGTTAACACTGTACCATAACTTAACAAAAATTGTTCAAAAGCAATGAAGGAAGAAAATGTATCACTTTTATTTGCATAATGTTATCAGTGGGTAACTTAACAGATACTGCCAAAATCCGACTCTGACAGAAGAAAGTAGGTTCATCACAATTGTGTACATTATTTCATCACACAAATGGCCTTTACTTGTTTGACAGTTTGAGAAAGGAAATGAATAAATTAAAATGAAAATCAATTTCTAGTTCCTTGATCACAATTTGATGGTCATTTATACTTAAATGTGTTGTAAGCAATTTATTTTAAAGAGTATGAAGAACTTGAATCATTGCCATTTTCTGGAAGTGAGGTTTTTACGCTAATTTCATTTATACCAATGAAGTTACAATCATGTCTTGAAAGATGGATATAAATTATAACAATTTCCCAAGATTCAGAGGTCTGAATCTCACTTCAATCTTTTGAATACATTATGAGAACTACACTTCAGCCGTGACTGTTGAATTCACTTCACAAATGAGTTCATTTGTGACCATACGTATTTGAGAAAAAGAAATCTTCCAGCCAATGTTCAAAAAAGTGAAAACTAAAGCCTTCAAAGTCTGCATTTTAGTAACCAGCTAAATATGCAAAATGCCAACTACCTTTTCTTTCAATGGCAGCTGTTAGAAGCAATTCGGGAAGATGCATGCTCAGAGCGATTCAATGAACCATGAAAAAAATTACTCCTGGCTTTAATAGGCACTAGGTTCAGGTTCTCACAAAGCATTTCACAGATTTATTTTGAACATGCATAATAAAATGAAGAACAGAACAGAGAATACAATAATAATCCTTTACCGATTTAACTCCTGTGCTTTTCATGAGGGTTAACATTCTCTTTTCTTTTCTTTTTCAACAGTGTAAATATTTATTATTAAGTTTTCTAACTATGTGATGATTGATTAAATGATAACTGATAAATTATATGTACAACTAATTTCTATTATGCCTGTCACTAATTGTCTTAGAATAATATCTGTAATCGTATCGTATCACAATAGATAATGGATGATTCACTTTTTGTTGCTAGTATAAAAATATCAAAATTCTTTTTAATTTTGTTCTCTGAAGATGTGCCCAAGATCTCTAAGTGAAATATCCTATTTTGAAACTCAACCTATTATACATGATGTCTGATGGCATCATTAGGCCTAAAGTTTCTCTGCTACTCTGACTTCTCCGAGCATTAGGACATGTTTCTCTGCTACTCTGATTGTTAGCACTGAGCAGACATAGTGATGCTGAAGCTGGGTAAACAGTGCATATTTAGTGGTAGCAGAGAAGGACAAGAAGTAGCTATACATTTTTCCTGCTTTATTCCTACTTTACAAACCCATTAGCTAGTTTTTGGTTACTAATAATACAAGGACATTTGGACAATGCCCTTAATAACTTACTTTAACTTTTGGTCAGCCCTGAATTGCTCAGGCAGTTGGACTAGATTATTGTAGGTCCCTCCCAGATGAAATATTCTATTCTATTCTATTCTATTCTATTCTATTCTATTCTATTCTTCTATTCTATTCCATTCCATTCTAAACAATTTCACCTATGTGGAAATCTCTTAATCTGCAGTGGTTTTCCCTTCACATACATCTCTGATAAGACCAGGAGGGAAACTTGTACATGATGCAGTTTGGGGAAATACCACTGTGCTTGAAGGAACACAGCTGATACCTCATAGCCTATTCATTTTTTAAAGATTTTGTGCTAGCATAGCAATCCATGACTAAGGCGTAAGTCTCCATATGTCAAGCAATTGACATTTTTCCTCAAGATACCTCATCTATTTATAATGGAAATGCATGTTTATTCAGAGATCTTAGGCAGGCTTGTGAGTTGACAGAGCCTCCATGTTCATCTCGGGTTTATAACAGAGGAAGACCATTGCTGGGTAACATCAGGTAGACAGCTTGACTATATATATACACATTCTTTACATAGTTTACATTAACCATATATTAATACTTGTGCCTCATTGTTCACATGTGCTTCTTTCCTATTTCAAAATTGTATGGTTTTTAGTCAAATGCTTACTAAGATATGAGGTCAAATCCTCTAATTTCCTCATTGTAGAGACTCTTACTACTCTTGAACACAAGTTTTTTTGAAAATGGCACCACAAAATAGTTATAGATATTCCATCAAATGTGATATTAAAATATAATTAAATTTCAGCCTTTCCCCACTACCATTTTAAATTTTTATTTAGTCTTAATAATATAGTTAACATTCAGCTGCAATTCTGTTCAATATTTCTAAATGTTTATAAAACTAAAATTTACAGCTATTAAAAAATTCTGCAGGCTTTATACCAAAATATTAAAATTTTGTAAAATCATCTCTCAAAAAGGAGGGCACAGTATTATCAAAATCTAGAAGCCCAAATTTTAATAGTGATTAAAATTGAAATGAAAAATTGAAATGAAAAATTAAAATTACTAGTGTAAAATTCTTCCTGCAGTAACTGATCTTATGCATGCTTTTAGTCATCTTCTAGGCAAAGTTAAGTGAGCATATTTAAACTGTCTTCAAAAAGAAGGGGCTTCCACGTGCTTCTGTTTAGCAGTAGACTTACAAAGCACTCTGTATATTTCAGTGTATTTAACTATTAATTTTGTTAGCTCTCCAGCTTTGGAAATGTCTAGTACTTTTAAGTAGGTCAGTTCCTTCTTATTCCAGAGATATAATGGAAGGCCAAGAGACATGCTTATGAAAGCATTTGCTACACACTTAATTTTTCTTGTTAAAGCTGGAATGCCAGAGCATTTGTCTATTTGTTAATGAACACCTCAAAATACACAAACAATAAATCTGATATCAGTACTTGACAACAGCAATTAAGATATAGCCATTATATTTGCATAGTCTCTTAAGAAAAAAAGATTCAAGTATGGCTCTAAGGCACCAAATCTGCATAATACATGTACCACACACACTAGCAGTAATTGGATATATTGCTATAAAGAGTATGTTAAACCCCTTGTATATTCCTTGTAAACTTTGATTGATTGTCTCTGTTTAACTCATGCCCTTGTGTATCTCTTTTGAGAACTATACTAGACCTACATAGAATTAAATACTCCTGGCTCACAATGGACTCCTAATACATTACAATATCTTTAGAAGACAGACCTGATTTTTAATGAGCATATATTATTCTTGAAGTACTACTTTTTGAAATCAAAGCTTAGATGATTAGAAAATCTGATTAGCAACCAGAAAGAAATTGGCTACAAAAGACAGCGTGAAACCACCAATTTTTCTTTTAGGCTTCTTAGTGTGTATTTGTTTATAAAAAATTCTCGCACTAAAATGATTTAGAATATTGTTATCCAAACAGTACAGGTTTGCTAATGGAAACATTTAAGAGATATCTTAAACATATTTAAATATAGATATTTTAATACATGGTTTTGAATAAAAAGGTAATGTTATAAAACCCCATTTCTCTTAGAATTTTCAACATGAAATTTGGTATCCATGCACACAGAAAACAATGTATTTTTATATTGTTTTGGTTTAAAATCCTATTTCAGGACTTGCATACAATGGGTACATATGTGGTTGTCTTACAGGGAGGAGCCTGAGCATACAGACCTGAACCGTTGCTCTGACAACCTATATCACCCTCCTTCCAGGAAATATTACATATCCCTGGTATAATGGGGTTTTTTTTTCATCGGATTAGCATAAGTGAAAAATCACTGTTCACCACTGATTCCAGTTACTCATTCTCCTTCATTAGAATAAACTGTGGCATAGGATTTCTATGCATGAACTTCTGTCGCAGTTTAACCCCAGCCAGCAACCAAGCACCACGCAGCTGCTCACTCACTCCGCCTCCCGCCCCCAGTGGGATGGGGGAGAAAATCAGGAAAAGAAGTAAAACTCATGGGTTGAGATAAGAATGGTTTAATAGAACAGAAAAGAAGAAACTAATAATGATAATGATAACACTAATAAAATGACAGCAGTAATAACAAAAGGATTGGAATATACAAATGATGCACAGTGCAATTGCTCACAATGCACCTATCAACGCCCAGGTAATCCCTGAGCGGCGATCCCCCTGCCCCCGCTCCCCCCAGATTATATACTGGGCATGACATCACACGGTATGGAATACCCTGTTGGCCAGTTTGGGTCAGCTGTCCTGGCTGTGTCCCCTCCCAACTTCTTGTGCCCCTCCAGCCTTCTTGCTGGCTGGGCATGAGAAGCTGAAAAATCCTTGACTTTAGTCTAAATATGCTGAGCAACAACTGAAAACATCAGTGTGTTATCAACATTCTTCTCATACTGAACTCAAAACATAGCACTGTACCAGGAAAGCAATTAACTCTATCCCAGCTGAAACCAGGACAAACAGCAACTATGTTCTGCAAGCAGTAAATAAGCTACAGAAAGATTTGGAGAAATTAAATATTAGCAAAACAAGACTTGGCTCACTATCCTTACACAATTATTAAGTATCATTTCTTTTGTTGTTGAACTTTCTTTTGTGTCAGTGTTCCAGCTGTCTGTATTAGGTATTTTATATACAACCCATTAAGTAAATGGTAGTTTAACCTTGAGAGTAAAGATTAAATGTCTTTCAGGCAAATACATTAAACTTCTCTCATTTGTATATGTCAGACCTAAACAAAAGTGCCAGAACCTTGTATTGGTGAACAATCCTTCATGATGATTGTATTCATGTTTTTCCTAATTGTTAATGTACAAGTTATACCTTGCTTTGGTAAAGAGATTTTAAGCATGAAAGTCTATATTTTGCCAGTAGTCTGCTGTGTGCTTTTCTTCCTTGTACTGAGGAAGCAACCCCCAAAACTGCAATTTGAAAAACTTACTGCCTTTACTTTGGTGTAAAAAGAAAGTTAACTCATTCAAAGAGCATATAGCGAGATAACTCCCCCCCACACACACATTGAGGGAAATTAAGGGATGCCTTAAGATTCCCCCCCCCCCCCAAAAAAAAAAACCTGGTGCTCAGTGTCACATTTTTCAGATATTCTGAGAAAGGCGGTTGTACTGGGTCTGGTTGGGATGGAGTTAACGTTCTTCATAGCAATCCATATGGTGCTATGTTTTGGATTTGTGACCAAAACAGTATTGATAACACACCAGTGTTTTAGCTATTGCTGAACAGTGCTTGTACGGCATCAGGGTTTTCTCTGTTTCTTACTCTGCCTCCACCAGCGAGTAGGCTGGGGGTGCACAAGAAGCTGGGAGGAGACACAGCCAGGACAGCTGACCCCAAGTGACCAAAGATATTTCATGCCATGTAACATCATGCTTAGCAATAAGAAAGGAGAGGAGATGGGTTTTGGGTAGGTACCCATTTCTCAGAGACAGGCTGGGCATTGGTCTATTTGTGGGAGGTGGTGAGTGACTGTCTTTGCATCATTTGTTTTTTGTGGGTTTTTTTGTTGGCTTTCCCCCCTCCCTCTCTTTCTTTTTCCTCTTTCTTATTAAACTATCTTTGTCTCAGCCCACAACTTTTCTCGCTTTTGCTCTTTCTATTCTTTGCCCTGGGCCAGTACAAGGTGGGGGCAGTGAAGGAGCGGCTGTGTGGTCAACTCACTACAGACCATGAGTATTAAAAATTAAAATATTTAGAGAAATGTGAAAATTCTTCCATATAAGTTCCTCATAAATGAAAGAAATTCCATCCTTTAAAAATACATGCAATTGGCCAATATTTGAATATTAGCAAATGGTGATTCCTTTTTTTTTTTCTCTGTTGGAATGACTAATTACTTGAAACTACGGATGGGCTTCTAAATATGTGTGAAAAACTTTGGGTATGTTCAGAACTGCTGATACTTATTTAAAAGCAAAATAAAAAAAAAAACAAAGTGACGGTAAATTCATTTCCATCTTCATATTCTCATTAAGAACATGTATTTCCCAACAGTAATATCCAAACAGCACATGCAACATGAAGAAAGTTAGGAAACTCTCAAGGAAGAATGAGGATATTGTTTTCAAACAGAAAGACAGCTTCACAGATTCAACAGAGAAAGGCGGACCTGAACAGTTACAATTTATGTTTGAAACTATAAAATGTAGCACAGTGATAATAATATTAAAAAATTTGGTTGAAACATGTGAGTCCATAAACCATAAAATCTTCAATATTAATGCATCAAACATCCCATGAGATGATTTTTATAGCTTTTCTCCTTTCCAAAGACATCATCAAGTTAAGTCAAATCTCAAAGATTTCATTGTAAAGATTTCATTAACTTCTTTGACTTAGTCCCAATAGCTAGATTAAAAAGAAAGAAAGAAAAAAATGCATAAGGGATGTATTATCTACTTTGTATTCACTTCTGTCTACTGGAGTTATTAATCTTAGCACAAAAGCCTTTGAACTAGAAATTTATTCTTTTTATTTAAGTAGTCCATCCTCAATATTTTTTAAAAGTCTAGCATTCCTGGGAATTATATTAATTATTAACCTTTGATCAGGTTCATTTTTATATCTTATCTGTCTGTGTAAGAGGAAATGTTATCTGGCTCCACTGTAGCTGAAACCACACTGACATTGTGTGTTACAAATTAAAGCTTAATATTGTTGGCTGCTGAAAACTGATGAGAAAGGTGTGGGATCAATGCTTAAAAATATTCCTAGTTTCAGGGGAACCATAAAGGGAAATGCCAGGAAGGGAGGTGACATACAGTATGGCTATATCCTGTTCTAGCTTTTAGATGAAATTAGGCCATTCAGATGAGAGTTAAATCTCTGGCAGAATTTGGAGCAACCTCTTGTTCATGCCTCAGGCTGGTTTCCATCCTCTTAATTTTTCCTAGTGTGATCCTCTGACTTGTTTTCTACCCCACTTTATTTCTCTGATACTTTCTACACTGTTATTTAGAAACTCTCTCTTGAAGCACTGTACAATTCATTACTTTCATATAAGTATTTTTTCCCATTTCTCTTATTTTACTGATCATTCACCCACTGATTCTTCAGAAAATCCTGTGGTTACCGTATCTTTGTCGAAGGGCCAATGATAGCCCAAAAGTGGCTGTATAGAGAAAAAAAAACAAACCACAACTTTTTTTTTTTCCCAGTGGATTCAGGGTCTTAGACCAAGTACCATTAAGCTGAACATACTGCTAGACTGTTTTTATGATCCCTGTGCAACTGTGGACTAATGGCTGTTGCAGTCTTTCGCTGTCCTGAGTACATGTAAATCACTCAATATAAAAATGGCCCACAAAGTTACCCACAACATAGGTCTCTCAGAGACCTACCATCTTAGATTTATTTGAGTTTCTGTAAGTACAAAAACCCCTTTAATCTTGGGAAGGTCTCAGTGGGTGGTTGCTGAGGCTTCTCAGAGTGTTGGGTTTGAGTATCAGCTTTGAGCTCCTGATTGTCATGTGGAGAATCTCATCCACAGTCACAATTTTAGACAAGTAACTTACCCATGAAAGCCTAAGTCTTAATTTTACCCTGTTGATCATCTATAAATGGCAAGAAAATTGTTAAAAATAATGTTACTTAGAAGTCTAAATATGGGAAAGCATGGGTGCTCCAAAGATTTGGACATTAAGCTGAGTTGCAGGAAGCTCAGATGTTGTAACATCTAATGTTTAAACTTTAAAAATTTAAAATTTTTAACCTTGGCTTCTCATTTTAGGATTAATTTTAATTTGATTATTTGTTACCTTGTGTAACTGTGTTGGTTGCTACCTCTCTCAAGGAATATTTATCCTACTGAAACAAAAGTTATTATATTATTTAAGTTGGCATTAACTAGAAGTGGTCATTTACAACTTCCTTCACAGTCACAGAAGAGTACTGGAGGTCTGTCTACAAGCGCTGGTGTAAACACTGGTGTCTTCCTTCTCTACTCCTCTCTTCCATAGGACTGAAGTAACGTATTGGACATTCTTTGTTAATATTATTGATTTCATCAGTGTTGTGACTGTACATAATAGATTCTACCATTGGTTATTTCTGCTTTATTTCAACTAATTTTTTAAATCTAATTTTAACAAAATTCTGCAATTAATACTTCTACACTATGTACATCATAAGTCATAGAATAGAATCATAGAATGGTTTGGGCTGGAAGGGACATTAAAGATCACCCAGTTCCAACTCCGATGCCATCGGTAGGGACACCTTCCAGTAGACCAGGTTGCTCAAAGCCCCATTCAACCTGGCCTTGAACACTTCCAGGGAGGGGGCATCCACAGCTTCTCTGGGCAACCTGTTCCAGTGCCTCACCACCCGCACAGTGAAGAATTTTTTCCTAACATCTCATCTAAATCTCCCCTCTTTCAGTTTGAAGCCATTATCCCTTGTCCTATCACTACATGCCCCTGTAAAAAGTCCCTCTCCAGCTTTCTTGTAGGCCCCCTTTAAGTACTGGAAGGCTGCTATAAAGTTTCCCCGGAGCCTTCTCTTCTCCAGGCTGAGCAACCCCAACTTTCTCAGCCTGTCCTCATAGGGGAGGTGCTCCAGCCCCCTGATCATCTTCATGGCCCTCCTCTGGACCCACTTGAGCAAGTCCACATCTTTCTTATGTTGGGGGCCCCAGAGCTGGACTCAGTACTCCAGGTGGCGGTCTCACAAGAGCGGAGCAGAGGGGCAGAATTCCCTCCCTTGACCTGCTGGCCACGCTTCTTTTAATGCAGCCCAGGATGCGATTGAGTTTCTGGGCTGCAAGCACACATTGCTGGCTCCTCTTCAGTTTTTTGTCCACTAATACCCCCAAGTCCTTCTCCGCAGGTCTGCTCTCTATCCACTCATTGTCCAGCCTGTATTTGTGCTTGGCATTGCTCCGACCCGTGTGCAGGACCTTGCACTTGGCCATGTTGAACTTCATGAGGTTCACACGGGCCCACCTCTCAAGCCTGTCAGGGTCCCTCTGGACGGCATCCCTTCCCTCCAGTGTGTCTACCGCATCACACAGCTTGGTGTTGTTGGCAAACTTGCTGAGGGTGCACTCAATCCCACTGTCCATGTCACCAACAAAGATGTTAAACGTTGTTGGACCCACTACTGACCCCTGAGGAATGCCACTCATCACTGGTCTCCACTCGGACATAAGCACTTATCAAAGTAGATCATGTATCAGTTCAAGTAAATGAAGAAATTACACTTTTTTTTTTTTTGTAACGTATCTGCCAGTAAAAGTATTTCTTAGGCTTCCTTTTTGCTTCCTTTCCCTTTTCATTCTGTTCCTTTCCACCCCTTCCCTTACTGTTCCTGCCCCTTTTCTGCCCATTCCCCTTTCCCTACTCATTCTCTTTCCTATTCTTCCTCCCCTTATATTTCTTCTTCTCCTTTCCCTTATTCTTCCCCTTTCTAATTTTTATCATGAATCTAAGCACAATAACATTTAACTTAAAAATCTTCCTGCTCTTTAATCACAAACATGCAGATGGTATTAGATAGACAGACAGACAGATAGATAGACAGACAGAAAGAAAGGAAAGAAAGAAAGAAAGAAAGAAAAAGAAGAAAAAAAGAAAGAGAAGGAAAGAAAGAAAGATGTGATAGAATGCCACGGTAGATAGACTGACACGATCATAATTTATTATTACGAGATTTACTTCCCCTTTCTCTTAATTTGACTTGGTCTGTGTTCAATTCTCCATCTGTATTCAAAAAAGCCCTTAAGCATGTGATTACATTTAATGATGTACTTAAGTTTGATTTCAGTAGGGTTTTAAAGCACATCCTATGTATTTTAAACATATCTTCATCTACAACAAATTTGATACCCATAAAATCATGCTTGATGGGCCTCTATGGTTGACAGTTATGTTCAAGAATTTTTCAGATCATCAGCAATCAATGTTGAAATATATTACACTTTCCAAACTGAGTTAATTCTTCGGTCATTCACAAAATTGTGTGAGGAATGGACAAAGGATTCAGAGTACAGCTAAGACTGCTCCATGTCAGGCTGTGGTAATCTTCATCTTTTCTATAGCTTTAGCTATAGACTCTGTACAGACTCCTTAACCAACGACTGAGCACTTTGCTAACAGAATTTTCTATTCAGTGGAAGAAGATACTTTGATGCTATTAGAAGCACTTTAAGTACTCCTTGAAATTTACCTTTAAAACCTGACAGGTTTGTTTCATGGTGAGAATAAAATCTACAAGGAGAATGGTTTGACCTGAGGTATCTTAAAACAAATCAGCTACAATCCTGTCTGGACATGGCCTTCAATGTGAACTGCCAAGGCAGGCAGCAGGCCAGGAGAGAGAGAGAGAGAGAAAGAGAAGAGAAGAGAAGAGAAGAGAAGAGAAGAGAAGAGAAGAGAAGAGAAGAGAGAAGAGGACGAGACTACCTATTCTAACTAAACAGGACCAAGAAATGGGCTGAAGCACCGATATGAAAAATCCTTGTAGATACAGTGTCAGCATGTTCGCTGGTATAAATTTGGCCCACACCAACTGCTGCTTTTGCAAGTAATCCCCAGGGATTGGTGGTTAGAAAAAAACTGAGTCTTTTTCCTTCAGGCCATTTGGGTGAATCAGCTAGTTGTCAGAGAAACACAGTTAAATCATAGGTGTATTTTTCTAATAAATTTGTTTGTTCTCACATGCTTGAATCCATAGACGGAGAAAGTAAGTAGCTGCAGTCACTGCCTGCAATATACAAATACTATGTTTTACACCACGTTCTGAGCCAAGACTTTCTCCATATTGTGAAGAATAAGCATAGAATACCTTTTTCTCCTACCAAAATAAAACACAGAACTCAAGACACATATGCTGGTAATATGTATTAGTTTTGCTGCACTACTTTTAATTCCAAGCAGTTTTAATGGACAAACAACAGTTTACACCATCAGTGGGACCCATTAAATCAGGTCTCTTCCATGCTAAACCAAAACTATAGCAATTGCCTTGGACTCCGCATTGCATTGTTCTGAGTCATCCTGAAGCCGGAGAGATTCATTAGCTTTTGTAATAAATTCTCAGGAATGAAACTGGTTGGTTTCAGAGAAACCTTTCACCAACTCCCTCATTTTTGCTGACATCGCCATCCCCAAGCCCAAAATGATTTGGTAAAAAATTAATCTGCCTTTCAGCTACATTTGCTTGGGGGGTGCAGCTTACACTTGACATCACTACTGAACACTTGCACAACTTTTCTGGGATGATTATCCTCTATATACACCTCCCCAGAAATAAAGTAAAACTCAAGTATGACAATTCTTTGTTTAAAATGAAACTTAACCGTAATTCTTCTGTGTATTCTTTTTTCTCCTCAGAGGCCACCAGAGGATTAATAGCTGATTCATGGTGTGCTCCACAGACTATCCATTTCCTGTTTTCAAGTTACTACTAGATTTCTAATTAAAATAAGATGATTTTTTTTTTTGCAGTCCACTAAAAATAATCAAAGTGATTTCTATTTAAGCAATAAATAGTTTTTCTTTGGCAGCAAAGCATAACTTGACCAGATTTTAAGGCTGAGGAGTTTGGGGGGGGGGGTGGTGGTGTCTTTTTTTTTCTTCTTCTCTCTCCTTGTGGAAATTTGGAATAACTGAGCAGTTAAAATTCATGATCTACACTTTTCTGTCATTATTATTGCATTAGCATGAAATTATGGTTCTAGTTAGGCATAATTATACTCATAATTATTCAATTTATCACTATAGGTCCTCCTGGAAATTTTATTGGAAGAGTTATTAACATTAATAAATTGTTTTTCTTCATATCCATATTATTAATTCACCTCATGTGTGATATGAACTATCAACCATAAAATTATTACAAACTCTGTTCTATGTGTAGCTGATTTAATGATGGAGAGTCTGATAACCTTTAGCCAGTTTTCTGGTACAGCTGTTTGTCGTCTTCACCAATGGTATGCAGAGGGAGATAGGTGGACAGTGAAATACTCAGTCCCAAATGCACCCAAGACACTTGACAGACATTTCTTTTTAGCACAGCAGTCTTTCTGGTTTTCTAAAATTTGTGAAAAAAAACCCAACCCCAAAACTAAAACAAACTTATAAGAAGATCCTGATTTGCATATATCAATATTGCTGTGAAACAGTCCATCAGTTTCACCTGACAGATATTTCTGGTCAAACCCACAGAAATGATTGTCAGAGCCCAGAACAGCCAACAGCCTCTGAGATCCAGGTACTCACTGCAGAACCCGACTGACTTCACAAGGACTTTTTTCTAATGCTTTAAACTTGAATACATGGGTGGGTCTTTACCGTGTCACAGAGCTGTTTGCAGCTGAGCTGTATCCAGAACTGATGTACTATAGCTGCATCAGTGTAATTGTTAAGAAAACATGGAGCTGGCTTTCAGAACCTAAATTAGCACTCTGCATAGACCTGTGCTACTGGATCTACCTCCACATTTTCTGAGTCATATTCTATTATGTTTTTATGTATAAATACTTACACATATGTGTGTCTATAGATACATACCTACCCTGGCTTCTTTCTTTCCCACCTACTGCCCTTCTGACAATCTTACCTATATGTGTGAGGTTCATCATTGTCTGCTAACCCTAATATGTGATATAAATGAAACAAGACACCCAACTCCATTTTCACACATCAAAATTAATATCTGGTTATTGGGTCATAGTTTCAATTCTTTTTAAATTTATTTTTATTTTATCTTTGAATCATGTTGATTCATCCCAAAATTTAAAATTACTTAAAAAGAGAAATCTTTCTTGGGGTGGAAAGAAATAGCTGTAGCAAAACATTTTTTTTAATATATATGGCAGAGGTCAGGGGAACAGTCATTTATTACCTAGTCTTGTGGTTCTTTTAGAACAAATATCAATACCTGCATTACTGTACAAATTGATTTTTTAATTGTCAATTCCTAGTTCTTTCCAACACAAGAGGTCAAAATATTGTAATTGACATATAATCTTTCATTTAATAAAACTGCTGGTTTATGTTAGAGCTTGACATTGAAGCTGGGACTTTTGGGTTTGGAGTACTTTTTACTGTTGCCTCTTTCCACTTGTTTGCATTGAAAATATTTAATTATAATTTCTAATGCTTTCATACTTAAACAAGGAATGTAACTGATCTGTAATTCTACAATGCAAAGGTAGACATGAGAAAGGAATCAAATTCATAACCTAAAGACTTTTAAGACTTTTAAAATGTAGCCTCAAATAATAATGTGTCAAATATTTTTGGTGGATTTTCCTGAGTTCTGAAGAATTTATTAACTGATAAATTAGATATATAATACTTTCTATGTAAAAATCTTATTGTAGAGATAGGAATGGAACCATAAAACAGGTATTTCCTCTCATGTCTTCCCACATTGCATGCTATCTGTTTTATGTACCAACTAAATTATTCAGAAACTTAAGTTAAAATTATTGCAAATCAAAGGCAAAAGGTAATCATCATTAAGACATAAAAGAAGCAATGATGATTACTTACTCTCTAGATGTTAACACCGTCTATGCTTTACAAAATCATGGAAATATGAACACAAACAGAATGATTAGCATAACTAAAACTGAAAAGAAAAAGCATCTCATTATTTTAAGTCCTTCACAAATGCGCTTCCAATCTGAGTACAAAGGTTTTGTGAATCTGCTGTGGTTCCTATTAGCCAGCTCTGAGGCAGTTACATCTTAACCAGAGCATATATAAATAGATAGATTCATACTATGTTTGCATTGGAAAATGGAAATTTTGTACATATGTGTACCATTCTGACTTACTTTCTCAAATTAGTGTAGTACTTTCCAAACAAAAATAATCATAGAAATCATCCCAGTGAAGGAGCTCTCTAGAACATTCCATATATGAGAGCAGTTGCCGTAGGATTCTCTGACAGGAAATGTTTAGATGTATTCAGTGTATTTATTCACTTAGGTTTATAATACGAAGCATTTGTTAAGCCCTTGTCTGAACTGGCTGAGCCTTGCAACTTTGGGACAGATAAAGAAGAAGAAATTAAAGATGCTTCTGTAATTGATATTGCTGACAAGGAAGTGTCAGTGGAGTTACAGATGGATTCAGAGCTGACGCTGAGAGAAAGGTATTCAAATAGTTCATGACTCAGTGCTCATTGAGAAGCAAAGTACAAATCAGAGAATGGCAGAGGAAGCTGTCGGTGGTCAGTTTCAATCTAAGCTAGACAGAAGGAACAAGAAGAATTTGAACCTCAAAAAGGGTTTGCAGGGAACATGTCAATAGACAGACAAGTCAATAGACGTCCAAGTACAGTCAAGGAGAATGCTGACCTGCCTTGAAGAAGATAGGTGGGAAATGTAAAGTGGAGGTTACTTTAGAGGACAAGATTAGAGGACAAGAGTACTAATAGAGATAATTCTCAGTACAGAGAACTGGAGAATAAAGATTTAGGAACTGAATACATGAAGGGAAAACACCTGATATACAGTCACAGGTGAAACTAAAATTGGAAGGAAAGACTTTAAGATAAATGCAAATGCAGAATCCATATTCATATTGCAGAAAACAGAGACAGGCCTAGCATAACAGATAAAGGTACAGCCAATAAATATAAAAGCGGATACACTCCAAGAGTGTAAATAATTAAAAAACAAACAAACAAACAAACAAGTAATTTGATTGGCCTTAGAATAGTTTATAGAAAGCCTTGTAAGGAATCACTCTGGGTAATTAGGAAACCAGATTAAATATAATTTTCCGAACGGATGGTGTTAAAGAGGCTCCAGATATTCTGGATTATCTATCTGACCATTGTAACTATAATCACACGCAATCACACCCCATAATTTGGGGGTTTATATTCCAGTATAGGATTCAGGCACTTAAAAGACATTTTTTTACCCAGTTCATAAGAATCTAAATCTTTTAGCGGTATTTTATTGGGTGTAACAGTAACTTAGGAAGAAGTTTATATTTATCTATAGAAAACAGTCATGAAGAGGCTCACACTGGAAAAGGGGTTGCATTTGGGCCATATGAACACAAGGACAGACACATATGGAAACTGCAAGCCATCTCCCAGGCTGCATTTTGGCCTTCCTGTTTGAAATAACAACATACAGAAAACTGACAACCTCAATAGTCATATCTCAATATTTCTTAGTAAAAATATTCATTTCCTGCTGTAGATGGGGATTCCCAAATGTTTTTTCTAACACACCATATGTTATGAAATGTGTTACAAATACACATTTAGTATCAAATAGTATTGTATGCCCCCACAACCTTTTCGGATAACCTGGTAAGCTATCTCTAAGATTTATCCAGTTGGTGATTGGCAGTGGCCCTCAGCTGGTGAACAATGTTTTATGCTTCTTTTTGTTTTGTTTTTTTTTAAATACATGTTACTGGAATGGTAAAAAGTACAAAACACTGCAAAAAGAATGTCATTAGAGGAAGGTCTCTCTTTAGGTTCATAGAGCTACTTAGAAATTGTTTTAGTGTGAAGTTTTTTTACTAAGCAGTTAAAAATAGAATATTATATTAGGGTAGCCTTATAATAAAAACAGCTCCCCAAAATCTCCAGCTTGAATTGGGAAAAACTATCAGCTATTAAAGACGGTGAGAAAAAAATAATGTGGTACATTAATGTAATTTAAATATTAAAGGCCTCTCCTTTAGGGGATTAAATAACAGTCAGTTATAAGGAAGTGCTGTCCTCGACTTTGATAAAGAATCGAAAGAGTCACTGGCACCAAAAAAGGGAATATATTAGAAAAAAGAAATAGTCTTATCCCTAAAGCAACTCTTTCTCTTTCTCTCAAAGAAAAGTTTCTGCCTAGAATGTTCCACCTGACTGACTTTCTTCCAAAGAAAGAGCATTCACCTCCAAGGGATTCAAACATTTTTATAAAAGGGACAGATGAAATTTCAGGCCCGTGTCAGTGAGGTTTTTAATGACAAATTCCATAGGAATAGAAGCTATTTACACTTTATGAGGAAAAGAGGACAGCAAATAAAGCAAGCTCCTTCTTTTGTCCTCACTTGCAGTCATTATGTTGTATGTCTGATGTGTTAGACTGGGGCATCAAAACCTTGAGCACAAGGCTTGCAGGAAGCCTCTGCTGCAGAGATGTGGGGACGTTAACTCCGACAGAAGGACTCCTTTTCTCCCGCCCTGCCCGTCAGAGCAGTACAAAGCTTCCTGGTTGCTTTGCAGTGACTTTGTTGCTCTTAAAACGACTGAGCATGACTTTGTGCATTATTCCAGGCTCCCTTCCTTCTCCCTGATAAAACTGATATCTAGGTGAAAGAAGTATCCTGTGCCTCACAAGGTATCTGCTACACATCAGGCTTGCCTTCCTGAGCCTCAGGGTGTTGTCTCCACAGAGTGAGCAAAGTGCCTGAGGCTCTGCTGTTTTGGTTTTACAGCAGCTTTTCTGCTTTCAGCTTCACAGACTGTAGCTGGCAGCTTTTGTATCTCCTTCCTACTCCCACTGAGTTTAGTATTATTTTAAAGTATATTTACATGCATCTCCTGAAGAGTAGGATATTTCATTTAGGATCTTTTTACCCTGTATTTTTTTGTTCTGAATATACCTTATGCTGCTCTTCTAATATGCTTGTGGCAGACTCTTTGCACCCTTGTTCCCAGTACAGCATCCCTTCCAGAAAAAAGGGATGCTATGCTAAGCGGAAAAGGATTTCTTCACTGAGACAACTAGACACAAAGAGCTCTCTAAAGTTTTCTCTGGTTCTTTTAGCTGGGCGAACACTGGGTTTTCTCAAAATGTCTTCCTGAACAGTGCTGCTGGAGTACATTACTGCATACACCATTTCCTAGGACTGTAAAGTGTGCTTCTGGAAGTACATATGCTTGCTAAGGCAAAGCAAGGGGTTTGCTTGGCATTGTATACATTTGAAAACATGCAAGAGGCACTTCAGTTGTTAAGTCCAGCAGCAGCTTTTATGTATATGTTTACACTTCGTAGGAAGGGGGTGAGTGATGTTGAGAGAAATTTCTCTTTTCTAGGCAGAAGTAATATTATCTGAAGTTATCGATATTGCCTGCATTCCTCAGTGACAATTATTTTTTTCCTCAGTTTTGATGGCCAAATTATGACTTCCCCGGGGCAGATGGGATGGGCTAAAATGTTCCTTACTGTTGTTAAAACAAACACAGCACCCAGGGTTCCATATGGAAGAATATTGTTTCTGTGGATTAAATTTCAGTTATTGTCTCATTTTCTGGCTCTTACAAACTCCCACTCAGTCAGATCTGCAAAATAGATATTTGAAATATTATTGTTGCTGTTAACTGTGGCTTAGGAAAGTGAAGTCTATTGTTCTTCACATGGGTTGCTATAGTCAGTCCCTTCCTGATAACTGGTCTTAAAATGAGGCTGTGGAAATGAGGTGTCCTACGAGATGGATGATCTTCTTTTCTTGCTTACAGTAACAGCTGTTGCTTTGTAGTCTGACTTCCTTTTGTGTCTCCTTGGGATTTATAGCCAACCCAACTATAGGTGACAGTGTAGCACAGGCTTCCAATGTTTGTCCTAGAGCTTTTTGACTTTTATAAAGCAGAATATAAATGCAAAAGCATGCAGTCACTGGCATGACATAGAGGAGTTAAAAAAAATCAGGAAGTCATTAAAATTGCAGCAAATAAATGTATTGGTGGCATAAGGAAATGTCAGAAAATATAAATTAAACATTTTGTTCTTATCAATGGTATATTGCTTTTGCCTATCTTCCTCCATCTCCTTTCATTTGTTTCAGAAAGAATGTGTTTAAAATCCTTTTACAATTTTGCAACAATATACAAAATACTAATAAATAAGCTGGTAACTGCAACAACTAGTACAATATAAAGAAAGAACCTAGTTTTCAGAAGGATGTTTGTAGGTAATACAGTACTTCACAACATGAACTCAGACATCTGGGACTGTTTTTAGTAAAACCTGAATCTCTGTGATTAAAGGTGTTTTTTCTACTTCAAAAGCTGATTCTAAGGCCCCAGTGCAGTTACTCTGTTTTATATCCTCATTATATTGCACATTAATAATTTTTGTAGTTTGTTGTATATCAGGTGTATCTAATACACAGCAAGCAACAAAATCTTGTGGATTTTCCATTTAGTGTGAATTACAGAACTTCTTTGAATCAAAGGATAAAGTCAGACTTACTATTTTTCTCCTCTTAACCTTTCCCATACTTCCATGTGGTTTGGAACATCTAACACATTAGAAGTAATACACACATGGACACCACAAACGTTAAGATCAGTCTTTCAGGTATCAGGAAAAGCAAATTAGTATTAAATTATTTGGGCATTTTTTCCTTTAAAGACTGTGAGATTTCTTCTTTTTTTACATGTTATGTCTAAAACATTTATCTAATAACTATAATACCTAATCATTGTAAAAATCAGTGATGTATCTACACCTTTAGGGGTTTTGACAGATCTATGGTGTTCCCTCAGGCCCAGATTTTCTGTCAATACCAAACCCAAACATGTTTTACAGGAACAGCTGGAAGACATTCTCTGGAGACAGACACTCCTATTGGTGATTTACTATACTGCTATTATGGCACTAGTAGGATAGTAATTGGCACACCTTGCAGAACATTTGTATGAAAAGCAAGCATGTCGCAAAATGTAATATACACACAGCTAACTAGAGCTAGCCCATTAAGCCTCAAGGGTCAGAGCCACTGGAGTCTTGCAAATAATATGAAACAGATATTTGGAAATAAAAATTGGATTATTAAAGAGAATTACTCTGATTAGTTTATAACTTTTTTATTTTATTTTTTTTTATTGTCTTCTTTGGCTGTCCATCAGCATATCTTTTGAGATTTTTCATGTGAAAAGATAATAACAGTATCTCTTAGTGGGTTTTATTGTTTTGGGTTTCTTTTTCCTGTCTGTGAACTTTAGATTTTATAATTTCAAATCTTGCTGTATCTTACAGAAATAAATTTAAAATATCAAAAAAGTGCATAATTTGTATTTTAGATGAGTCTTGAAAATGTCTAATAGTAACTTACCACATTATAATTTAGAAAGGCCTTTTAATGTACAAAAGTGTGTCATTATAACATGAAAACCATATTTAATTTTACACAAGTTTTATTTGGATCAATTTATTTTATGATCAGTGTTTCTAAATAATGTAAAAAAAGTAGACGTTAGTAGACCTATTAAAAAAATTACAAACAATTTTTTTTTTTGTCAGTGCAAATGTGGGTGTGATGCTTGATCTAATTTGAAATTGTAGCATTGGACTGATAGTGGCGATAGCTTGAAAGGACAATAATACTTAATACTTTAAATACCTTTATAAGCATATTTGGGTCACAGCCACCTCAAAAGTATTTATGAAATTATATAGCTCGAAGAAGAGTTTTTATGGTTTCCATTTCCTTGGTTTCATACTTTCACAGAAGACAGAATCACGTACAAATTCAAGGAAGTGGAAATGCAAACATTAAAACTGAAGCTCTGGATTGCACACATCTATTTTAAGACATGTAAGTAGAGAATTAAATACCAGACTATTTTATTCCACAGAGTTAATCTTCACTTCCATTATAATCTTTGTCACAAGATGAATTAATTTTATACAATTTTCTTTTCTCATTACACTCCTTGCCATGAATATAGTTATATGTCCTTTTCCGAATGAGAAGATACTTTCAGAACTCAGAATAATTCTGTCTCTGATGCTCATACACAGTAACTCCAGAACACTTTAAAAGAATTACAGTTGTATCTGAATCACTGTGCAGCTGAGCAGATATTTTTATATGTCCGCAGAATACATCAGAGGTTTCCTTTTTCTTTTGGTGGTTAGCACTGCTCTAACTCTGATGCTAAGGTGAATATTACCATCTGATGATCACATGCTCTTTCAGACATTTTCATTATGTTTCGGTACCTGGTCATGACTGCTTCTGGAAACAGATTTATCCTCAAGAACTGATTTCATGACTGGACAATCTCAAGTAAACAGAATGGATTTATAAATTTTCAGTGTTCCAACAAAACAGTACTATGTGCTCACTTTGTTACCATTACTGTTTTGTTACTGTTTCATGTTTTCCAGCATTGCAATGTCACAGTACTAGTATTGTTATTACTTTTGGTAATAAGTAGCTGGCCAGAAGTCAAGCCATACAAATTGTATTCAGTTATGGGAGAAAATGGTGCTCAAGCCCACTGTATTGTTTTGTTTTCATTTGTTGTTGTTGTTGTTGCTGTTGTAATCCTATTTATTTAAAAGTCATGTACAAAGTCCTGCTACTTTGAACACAGCATGAATCAAAGAAAAGGTAAGTGTTGTCAATACTAGAGAAGAACGAGAGGTGCCATTTTTCAATTACATTTAGGTTAAAAACACTTCCTCAGAACTACATTTCCTGTCCAGGTGTTTTCTATACCTTCTATCCCTCCTGTGCTGCCTTTTTTTAAAATCAGTGTATATGCCCAGTGAGATGACAGAATCACAGACTAACCTATGTTAGAATTGAATCTTAGTCCAACCTCCTGCTCAAAACCCTGGGATGTCTTCAAGGCTAGAGCAGGCTGCTCAGGGCCTTCTCCAGACAAGCCCTGAAAATATCTGAAGGCAGTGATTCCCCAGCCTCTCTAGGCAACCTCCTCTGAGGCTTAACCCCTCTTCTGGTGAAGCATCCTTCCCTATCCTGTAACTGCAGTTTCCTTTGCTGCAGCACTGTGACCATTACCTCTTGATCTTTTGCTGTGCATCTCTGGCAAGGGTCCATCTTCTTCATAATTCCCTTTTAGGCAGTAGAAGACTGCTGCCTCTCCAGGCTAAGCATACCCAGTTCCCTTTATTTCTCCTTTTATGTGATGTGCTCCAACTCCCTAACCATCTTGTGGGTCCTCCACTGATTTCTCCCCAAATCACAATCTCTCTCTTCTGCTGGGAGAGCTGAAACAGGACAACATATTCCAAAGGTGGCCAGGTCAAGGGGAATAATAACCTCTCTGGACCTGCTGCTATGTTTTTGTTCATGCAGCCTTCATCACCTCAAGGGCATGTTACAGACTCATACCATGACCCCCAGGTCCTTTCCTGCAGATCTGCTCCCCAGCCTGTCATTCCATATTCCTCTATCTATTTGTGCCTCAACTGAGGCATCTTGATCAGTGACAAACGCCTGTGTTTTAGGAAGTAGCTCCTGGAGCTGAGACAATCTGATTGTACACACAAGTGTAGTAATTCTTGCTTACTGGTTTTATCCTAAAACCAGTTCTTTCTAGGTCAATAAAATAAACTTTATAAGTCACAGCCTGTTCCCAAAACAGCTGTTCAAATCTGACTTTAATAATCTTTACTACCCGAGGCTGTTGCCAGTTCCTCAGGAAGCTTCACCTTTTTCTTCCTATTCACTCAAACTCAGTTGGGGAAATTCCCACTTTCCAAATGTCCTGGTTTCAGCTGGGATGTAAACTGTCTTCCTAGTAGCTGGTACAGTGCTATGTTTTGAGTTCAGTATGTGAAGAATGTTGATAACACTGATGTTTTCAGTTGTTGCTCAGTAGTGTTTAGACTATAGTCAAGGATTTTTCAGCTTCTCATGCCCAGCCAGGGCACCTGACCCAAACTGGCCAACTGTGTATTCCATACCATGTGACGTCCCATCTAGTTTAGGAACTGGGAAGGGGGGGGCAGGGATTCGCCGCTCGGGGACTGGCTGGGTGTCGGTCAGCGGGTGGTGAGCAATTGCCCTGCGCATCATTTGTACATTCTAATCCTTTTATTACTACTGTTGTCATTTTATTAGTGTTATCATTATCATTATTAGTTTCTTCTTTTCTGTTCTATTAAACTGTTCTTATCTCAACCCAGGAGTTTTACTTCTTTTCCTGATTTTCTCCCCCATCCCACTGGATGGGGGGGGAGTGAGTGAGCGACTGCGTGGTGCTTAGTTGCTGGCTGGGGTTAAACCACGACACCAAAATACATAGATCTGACTGTTTGCCACCAGTTTCACCTCTGACTCAAATTTCTGCACCTTGGACCAGCTCTCAAAGACAAATGGTATATTTTGGCCATAAAAAACCTGTTTCTCTCACTTAAAAAGTGAAGAATGGGAGTTTCAGCCACTTGTTTCAATATGTTTAATAGATCTCACTCTTTTGATAAGGGACTCTAAACGGTTAGCATGGGAACAACACCCTAAATAAACTTTAATTATTCACCCAAGGCAATAAGGAAATAAGTAATTAATCAAATTACAGATGACACAACCTTTATTGTTGACATCTTTTCATAGTGTCAACCCCAAACAGTGTCTCTTTCAAAGTCCTCCTTACTATACCCAGTGTTGAAGGTTTTTCCCTGCCCAGTTTTTTTCAGCTTGCAAGATGAAACTTCTTTTACTATGCTCCTGAGGAACATTTATCTTTTTTCTCTGTGAGCAGCTAAGAAAAATACTATCTTGAAGAAAATAGCAGTACCTGTTACAACTTTTAAAAATCTCATTTCTGATACTTATATTATGTTGCATGTTCAGGGACATGTCCAATCTTACAAGAAAATAGGCAAAGATTCTATTGATGCCCCAATTTTTTTTTAATGTGAACATCACATTTCCTTAATCAGCTTTCTATTGTCTACCTGCATTTTGCCTGGGTAAAATACTAACATATTCTAACATTGGTTAAGGTATTATCTGACTTCAAATGGAGTTTTTATGGTTTTACAGACACAACAGCTCTGGAATCTTTTTCAGTGTAGCTTTTTTATCACAGGGCTTATTATACTTTGATTTACCCTATTATTTTTACAGTATTTCCCATATTGACTCCAAGATTTACCACTGTGAATAAATGAGCATTTACTGTAACTAAAGAAGGTTTCACACTTTCATTGATGTATTCAAATTTGGTCATGTCTAAGAGAACTCTGCCTTATACAAGCGCATACACCTGTTAAGTTCCTAATTTCTTGGAAGCTCAAACCTAACAGATCCACAAGAGTACAAAATAGGAAATTACACCTCACAGAAATATTTTATGGATTGAAACTAGAAGAAAAAAGAAAAAGTCACCCTGAAGATTTACACAGAAGGCAGAAAATAATATTGGTGTTATATAGCCTTTTGTTAGATTCTTCCTCTGTACTGTATTTCTAGTAATTAAAAGAAAATTGTCTTAGAAGCAAATCACATTTGCTGGATCTTCAGATTCAGATATATGCTTCCAATTCGATGTTCTACATTTCCTTCCAAAATCTCAGTCTTGCACGTACTCTGAGTATTTTCCTACTCTTTACATGTATTCCTTTTCAGTATCTTTTTATTCTTTAGCTAGAAGATGAGCACTGAGATGATGGACTCTGGATTATACTTTCTGATATATGCTGCACTGTAATCAAACTGTTGAAAGTAAAACTCTATTATACTGTATACAAATTTGGACTAAGCAATGCCATAGTCAATCTTTGGTAATGTGTGGGGCTTTTTACATCAGTGGGCTATAATATCAGTTCTTAGCTATAAAAATAGGAAACCCATCATAAACCCTTAAAAGAATTACTTTAATACTTTGGAAGTATTGACTTCTAAAGTTGTTAAGGATTTGAGAACATTTCCGTAGGGGATAATTTTAATGAGTGGCCAAAAACATTTGAACATGGTTCAGAGAGCAGTTCCTTCACACACTTAAGTTACTTCCCTCATTCTGATTATTTATGGAAGAAGTATTTGTTTCCTTATACTATTCATAGCTAATAGAAATTGCACGTAATTCTTAGTTGCTTGAATGGAAACAATTCCTTTTGATCTTTCGCCCCTCTATACAGTCGATGCATGCAGTTTGAAATAATGAAGCAAAAAAGCATGTCTGTGAAAGTACACACTATGAGATCCATAGCAATACCAATGTTTTAACTCTATTTAATATTACAAAGGGTGCTAGCAGGTATTTACAGTAGAAACAGTAAACAGGATGAAATCTTATTTAAATTTAATTAACTACAGCAGGATGTCATTGTAATACATGGAAGTGAAAATCTAAGAAAAAAAATGGAGAAAAGTTTGTAGAAATTGGTCCAAAAATCAAATCCTCTATTTCTTTGTGCCTTTTTAAACTAAAGATCATGTGCAATTATTATTGTTATTTATTTAAGCAAAATAATGCATAAAATAAAATTCTGACCAGGGAACAGAAAATCTATCAAATCACAGGTCTTTTTATTCTTTTAAATCAGTATTATCATGCAAAAGAACAAAATCTGTAGTTTGGTAAATTGCACAATGAAATCCACAAATAAAGTACTGCCTAAACCATACTATTTTTAGACTATGCTATTTCCATTACGTTTCAGCTTATGAATGAGGTCTGTAATGCTAATGTACTGATAAAAGCGTTCTCTCAATGTGTCAAACAGAAAGTGAACTCAAAATACTTTTTCCTCCATTATGACAAGTAAAATAATTAATTGCTTGAAAGTTACTTTGGTCATCTTTTTATGAGTGCTTAGTTCTTGGTTAGAGGTGGAACTTCTTGTCATGAAATTTGTGACATTCATTTAATACTGTTCTACTTTTCCTGTCTCAGCTACTTAACATTTTTTTATACAAATGGAGGTTTTGAGAAAAGACTAAAATCAAAGCCAGAGTGACAGAGAGAAAAAAAGCCCCAAATCTCATACAAGATCACTCCCTTTCACTGATATGACAATATATTTTTCCTATTTTGTACAGTAAAATTTCTAAGAATGCTCTCAGCTTGTAGCCTAACTTTTTCTGTGCAGGCATGTGTCTGAGAGCGGCAGCAAGGTTCTTGCTATTTTAACAGTTCCTGTGATACAGCAAAGAAACAAGACAGTAATTTGCTGCAACACGATGCAACAGACTGCATCACAGGGAGCATCCCAGTGATCTGCAATGTAAATGCACAGCTCAGTTTGAGGCATGTCACAGATTTCTTGTTACATTGCAGCTTTGCTGAGACATGCGTAATTGTCTGCAGTTAAGTTATCTTTGTTCAGTAATGTGTGCTTCTTGCCATATTCACAATGCTAATAAATAAAGGATGATCAAATGGAAGCCAGGGTTGCTGATACTTTTGCAAATTTAATTTGATTCCTCCAGAATCACTGGATGCAAGCTAAACCAGTGAGAGTCAGTTCTGTCCAATGTTGCTGTTAGCATTACCATTTACATTTTCAAAATTTAAACAATAACTGGAAGAAGTTACACATGAAAGAATACTTAAAGAATTGGTTTATTGTTTTTGAAGAATTTTATTCTTAGTGGAAGTCATAAGTCAACACAAACAAAATATAGTTCTTTTTATAGTACTTAGTTGGAAATATAAGATCAGTCCTTGAAGAGGTGTAAATAGATAGAGCTATATGGACTTCTGTGTTGCTCCACTAATGGAACCAAAGAAGGATCTAATCTAGTCAGATGTGAGACAGGTGTTGCCCACCTGTTCGTGAACAAACAAAACATGTCCTACACAATTCAGAGCAGATGATCACCTCTGCCGTCACAACTAGACATGGTACATGGGAAGTGCAGAATTAATTGAAGTACACCTGGTAAGTATATGAACACCTGTGACTGGGAGAGGTCAATGGGTGATGTTTCTGATGGTAGGCCAAAACTGGCTTTCACAGATACATATTACCATTACAGCTTAGTAGACTGAATTAAAGCTCAGGTAATAATGCATCTAGTGTGCCATTGCAGAGATACACACAGTCCCTTTGCTCTGACAGGAAAAATTCTTGTCTTAGACATGCATGGACATAAGATGTTACTGTTCCACCTCCTATGACACCCTAATACATTTATCTCCAATACTACGTAGCCCTAAAAATAAATAATAAATAAGCCATTTTCCTTAGCCATCCTAACGAACAGCAACTCTACATAAGCATGATCATGAATATTTACATTTGTGTTATTTCCTTAATTTATATAACCAGCCTAAAAGACAGAGTGATTCTTCTGTTTCTTTGAGCATCTAGAGAGATTAATAATTATTGTACTATTAACTTCAGGCTCATCTATTTTGACTCTCTCCTACCATACAGTTATAGATGTTTCCATTATGTTAATAATACAATATATGATTATAATTCTCCCATTGTGACATTCATCTTAGGCACAAATTAGTGGCTGACTCCTTAAAAGCATACCTACATTTACTGCAGCCTCAAAAAATTATCTTTCCAGTGTGGTTAAAAAGCTACACATATACTACTTAAAATCTGCCCCAAATAAGCTGAAGGCAGTGGGGATAAAAAGACTTTTGCATAATTTTGAAATGCATACAATAAACAAATTTTTGCTTGCTGAAGAATGACCATTACTGGAAAACAAAGTTACTGGTGTGTGTCACAAAAGGACACTTGATAGAACTGGAGGTTTATTCATTGTGCCATACCAAGCTTAGGACCTCAAAGCAAAAAGCTTTAATGCAACAACACATGGCTCAGTCTTCATATACATTATGCTCATGACTTCCCTGAAGAGACCAGCAATAACTGTGCTAACTAATGCCAAATGCAGTTGGTATTTAGTGTCTTGGAAGGCTATTTTGCAGCAGTCACCAAACACCCTGCAGATGGTAATAGCTTTTAATCACTAGTTAAGGAAACAGTGAAAGTAGAGAGGTAAAAGTCTGGATGGGACTTTAAACCCTATAAATGAAATTATAAGTTTTAAACAGGTAGCTGTTTGCACCTTAATATGTGTTTATAATCTGCTGAACATGAGTATAATGTAAACAAAGAGATAAATAAACTGGTAAATGTATGATCAATTTTAAATGCAAGCAGAAATCTGTATCAATAAAAACTACAATATTGTGTTCTGGGAAAAAAAAAAGACAGCTATTTTAGTACAGTGATTCATTTTAACAATCTGTGTGTATATTTTGCTATCTACTTGATTTCACTGTGTAGGAATATTCATTGCTTTCACTGTAGATATTCCCAAATAAAGGCTCCATCCTTTTTAAAGAGATTCAAAACATAATAGTTCTAAGGATATATTCCTTTATAAGTATTGTCTGTTCAGTGACATCTTAATGTCACTGGATCTTGATAATTCAGTGGAATAAATTTAGTAAAGAAATTGTTTCAGTGAAATCTTATTTGTATTTATTTCTAATACTAACACATAGATTTATCTATCTATCAAGACTATCTTGTTACTATCTCAAGACTAGGAACTAAAACACCCCCAAAAAAGGATGAGAACTGGTAACAAGTTAGGACTTCTTTAAAGCAAAAGAATTTAACTTTTAACTCAATCTGCTGAATTCTCATCATTTCATTCTCCCTAAATATTTAGCTGGAATCAAGTGAGTCCAAATCATTTAGAGGCAGTTGTAGAACCTGTACGACACACTGTTCAGATTAATAATCCCTTCACTTTTTGTTGTGAAATGAAAAACACAGTACTTCTTTTATCTTTTACAGGCATAATTGAGAATAAAAAGGTATGGAAAGCTGACATATGTTGCTCTTGAGGACAATAAAGTATCTCACGGAAACACAGAGTGAATGCAAAGACAGCATTAGGATAAAACCTAATTTATTTAAAAAACTTACTCATTTGATGCTAGATAAAAGGCCATATACTCTGCTTTATCATTGTCAGTAAAGCCATCAAAAAGCTATACATGGGTCAGCACGTTTTGTTAGAGTTATGACAAATATAAGCATACATCTAATGTTATCAATGCACAAAACAGCTGTTTATCCTTCCATGACTCTACGAAGTTCATTCAGCAGCTATGAGCTTCTTTAAATATGTTAGAAGTTTGTAGCACCATGGCTGAATTTGTATGATCATATACTGATTGAACAAAAGGAAGTTCCTTAAACTTCAGAGAGACTTTAAGAAGGAGGGAACTTACATTGTTCTCTCTTAGCAGAGAACAGTGCTGAGATCCCAAGCAATGGATACTTATAGTAATTGTGTTGACCTAAGTAGGTCCTTTCTGATGAAGAATTAAGCTGCTCAGTGTTGTGACTTAAAGTAGCATTCACAGTACGAGACTACTGCATTAACCTAGAATACTATGATCTAATACATGTGGTAGGGATTTTTTTCAGTTTCTGGTCTCAGCTGCAGGTCTATTGGACCATAAAAATTCATCTGCCGTTAATCTTATGCATACTGTCTATCTAACATTTCTGAGGCACAGACTTGCAGAAAGCATTCAAATGCTAGCAAAGGAGCCCCTGCAATTATGTGGAATAATAGACAGGTATTTCAGATTTAGCAATAGAATCTATTTCATTTCATAAAATTTATATAAAATATATTCAACCTTCCTGGTGTCATATTTACTTTTAAGAGCAATCTGGGTCACTGATGCCAGTCCAAATCTCTATTATTACCAAAGTCATCGCTGTTCTACGTAGCACACATGATGTTACTAATTCTGGGTAGGGCAAAGTTAAGGTCCCAAAGCAATGAGCAGATTTGGTTAATCAAAAAGTTTTCACAACAGGATGAGTGAAGGATAGGTTTCAGCTTTGCCATTAAATTCTCTGTCTGCAGTAGTTTCAGCCAAGTTCTTAGCGTCATTGTTGTGTTAATTTTGTATGTGTACTTGCTTTACAGTTCAATACAAGAAATAATTAGATTTATATATGCAGTGCCTGGTGCAGCTGATAAAAAAAGCATTTATCTGAAAGTCAATAGCTCTGAATTAGTACAACCACCAAAATGTTGTTTGTATTTCTATCTTTCTATTCTCTGGAGTACTTCTTGTATATTTTTCTTACTGTTAGGAATGAATCTTTCTCTTTGCATTAAAAGATGTCTGTTGTAGATTTTTAAATCATATTACTCTGGTTGTTAACTTTTTCTGTAAAGAAGTGAAAAATATAGCACCCTTATTAGCAAGGTAAAGCATGTAGCCTTTAATCAATATTAAAATGTACAGGTTTACATTGTTGTAAGGTAGATTTTTGTATGCTAATACTAGCAGTCTAATTTTCATCTGAAAGGCTTAGTTAATATATGGAAGCAATCTTCAGGGTAAGAAAGATGAATACATAGACATGAAAATAAATCTGGAAAATCACCAAAGAATGTGCAGAAGTAAAGAAGTTAAAGTCATAGAATTTTAACTGAGACTGAAAAAAAGGAACAGGTAAACTGGACCTTGATATCTGTAATGTTACTCAAGTTTTCCTATATCAGTATGAAAAGTCCCATGAAAGCATGATCATAACTATATATTTGTTTCTAACTAAAGTAATTGAAAAAAAATGCAGTGTTTATACATCCAGTTATAAAAGTATTTTCTGAACATCTATATGGGACTTAACATTTGTCTGGAAAAAAAAAAAAAACAGAGGCAAAAACTGAAACTAAAAATTAAAAAGTTGCATTTCAAAATCTGATAATAATTTAACTCATGTTGCATGCTTTAGGCACAGTCATTTTCAATACCTACTATAAGAGATGTTCTGAATTTTAATAAACCACATGCATCACATTTCCCCCAGACTTTGCTACTAATTTAAATCAAAGCCTGGTACAAAGTTGAAATAATACAAATTATACTTGAGTTAGACTATGAATAACCTAGGTGCAAAATGATTTAATGTATTCCTACTGTATGAAAACCAGACTATGTAGCTTGTTTGTTAGCCTCTACTTAAACTCAGAAACCCCATCAATGTACATTTCACTAGTGTACATGTAATGTTCATGTAATGTTAAATGTCTTTGCTTTCATTATGGAATCATACTATTACTATTAATATTCAAAAAATAACCCCAGTAAAAAAAACATAAATGTAGTCTAAATCTTTTATTATTTGTGTAGTGATCGGTTTCTGGTTTTGAAGTACACTATTAGAAAACCACATTAGATTGCACTCTTTTAGGACATAAGAAAAAAAAATTTGAAGTATCTGTAAAATTCTGAAGGACTAATAGCCCTCTTAAGATGCTCTTTATTTAAATTATGAACTACTATTACTGGCTAAGTAAGTAAAATGAGTCTTGTGCCATACTGCCTTCCTGTGGTGGGTTGACCCTGGCTGGATGCCAGGTGCCCACTAAAGCCACTCTATCACTCCCCCCTCCTCAGCTGGACAGGGGAGAGAAAATATAACAAAGGGCTCATGGGTCGAGATAAGGACGGGAGAGATCACTCACCAATTATTGTCACAGGCAAACCAGACTCAACTTGGGGAATATTAACTCAATTTATTACCAATCAAACAGAGTAGGGTAATGAGAAATAAAACCAAATCTCAAAACACCTTCCCCCACCCCTCCCTTCTTCCAGAGCACAACTTCACTCCCGGATTCTCTACCAACCCCCCCAGCAGCGCAGGGGGACGGGGAATGGGGGTTGGGGTCGGTTCCTCACACGCTGTCTCTGCCGCTCCTTCCTCCTCAGGGGGAGGACTCCTCACTCCTCCCCTGCTCCACCGTGGGGTCCCACCCACGGGAGGCAGTCCTTCACGAACTTCTCCAACGTGGGTACTTCCCACAGGCTGCAGTTCTTCACGAACTGCTCCAGCGTGGGTCCATTCCACGGCCGTGCAGTCCTTCAGGCACAGACTGCTCCAGCGTGGGTCCCCCACAGGGTCACAAGTCCTGACAGAAAACCTGCTCCAGCGTGGGCTTCTCTCTTCAAGGGTCCGCAGGTCCTGCCAGGAGCCTGCTCCAGCGTGGGGTTCCCACGGCGTCACAGCCTCCTTCGGGCACCCACCTGCTCCAGCGTGGGGTCCTCTCTCCCCGGGCTGCAGGTGGAGATCTGCTCCACCATGGACCTCCCTGGGCTGCAGGGGGACAGCCTGCCTCACCATGGTCTTCATCACGGGCTGCAGGGGAATCTCTGCTCCGGCGCCTGGAGCACCTCCTCCCCCTCCTTCTTCACTGACCTGGGGGTCTGCAGGGCTGTTTCTCTCACATGTTCTCACTCCCCTCTCCGGCTGCCATTTCTGTCTGTCCCAGCAACTTTTTTTCCTTCTTAAAAATGTTATCACAGAGCTGTTACCACTATTGCTGATGGGCTCGGCCTTGGCCGGCAGCGGGTCCATCTCAGAGCCAGCTGGCATTGGCTCCATGGGACACAGGGGAAGCTTCCAGCAGCTTCTTACAGAAGCCACCCCTGTAACCCCCCGCTACCAAAACCTTGCCACACAAACCCAATACACTTACACACCATGAGACTATGCACAAAGCCAGACTTGAAAACTTAGATACTACTCTTAGACTAATCCCTGGAAGATGTTTCAGGTCTCTGTATAGAAAGACTCAAAAAAGTGCTATATTCTAAGCAGGCCTAAATATTTATGAAGTGGCACCTGAAGCCTAATGCTTTCTTTATTATGTTGCCTTATTATGGCATAACTGAAGATATAACAGGTCTTGATCTCTAAACATCCCTTTGCATCAGAATCTAAGTCACGTTCCTGTTTATTAAATTCAATATTAATTTCACTCAGATGTGCTGAGTGAAATTTATTCATTAGAAAGTCTTGGAAATCACTGTCCTCTTTGCCCGCTGCATCTTTTCCTCCAGTATTCCTTTCCAATCTGGCAGCTTTAATTGGTTCTTAGGTCATGAGGCAAATATTCTTTATTAATCAGTTCTAAGGCCTATATTTTGGCTCTTCAGTAAGCAAGCCCTCTGCTATTCTTGGGAGTTTTCCAGTCTCAGATCCTGCTGCAGACATGCCGATACCTGTGAGTCCCCTTCTATCAACCCCATTCTGTAGAACTGCACCCACTGGGTACAACTTGTCACTCCCAGTAGGCCACCACCCTGGTGCCCAGAGCAATCTCTTTTACAGAGTGTAGTATGCTGTGATGCACAGTAAATTCTACATTTTACACAAGTAAGAATTGCTTTAAAAAAAAACATAATTTTAAGATAGAGGGAAGTATTGTTGAATAAAAGCATAAAAAAATTCTTTTCAAATTGGTCATATTTGTATGTATGCATTCAATCATGACCTAGCCCTCAACTAGCATCCAATTTACATAGTTACATGCCAGACACAAAGAACAATAAAAAAAACCCCAAACCCAAACCAAACATTAATTTGACATCACTTGACAACTACTACCTAGAAATACAGTGCTTGTACTGCAAGGTCTGAACAGCAGCGTTCAAACTGATGCATGTTTGGGGGTATTCATCTTCCCTTTCCAAGACACACAAGCAGAATATCACTGTTCCGTCTAGCTAATCTGCCAAAAGAAGGCACTCAAGTTAAGCTGATTGCCTGAAAAATATGCTATATCAGTGCCAGCTTGGTCACATTTGTCCTCTTTATTTTTCTTCTTTTCTCAGGCTAGCATTGGATGAGCCTGAAAGACCATGGCAAAACAGAGGTATCAGATGCCTTTCAATTCCCTCTTGAAGCAAACATGACATTTTTTGTAGCCCACTGTGGAGTCTGGCTGCTTGTCATGTTCCAATTCGTGAAGCAGATGTGAAAGTCTTAGTATCATCACCTAAGCCTTCAATTTAACTTGAAATGGAACGCTCCTAACTATGCAGGAGTTTACTAGTTCTGTTCTTTTCCCCTAAATGCATATTAATTTCTATTATAAGTTATGTCATTTTAACTTTAAAAATATTCTTCTGCTCCTAGACAAATTTTTGTTCTTGGTAAGTTAATGGCAGTTTTGTCATAATCATCAGTGGGAATAGAAGTAGTTCCTATAATGTGATAATTATTTTAAGCCAAATCTTAATGTGTAACAGACAGTACTCTATTGCTATATTATCACTTAATTAATTTGCCATAAGATATACTGATAAAAATGTATTCAATCCACTTCGTTATGTGTCAGTTTCAAATAATTTTCTATCTCATTATCAGAGTTCTTCTCCATAATAAATGCAAAGCCTTGCTCATACCTAAGAGACTGTTAACTTTTTAAACTTTTTCTAATGCACTAGTCTGATGATTTCAGGGGCTAGTTTAGTATGGGCTAAGTCCTTAACTAAAGTTGGGGAGCTATGACCTCCAGCCCCACCAGAACTTTACTAAAAGTCACCTCAGTGAAGCCTTCCTCAGCTGTTTCCTTCTTGCACTGCGCAGAGGGAAACCACTGCACTGCAGCAGAGAGACCATCACCACCACACACCAGTATGGGCAGTATAGACAGGAACCAGAAGTACACCACCCCTGCACAACAGCCACGGCAAATGGAAAGGTTCCCACTAGGTAAAATGTGGTAGAGCAGCCACTGCAACACAGTATTGTCTCTATTCATAGTCTAATTTCCAGTAAGTGTTTGAAATATAAAAAACCTCTGGAAAATAGATTGTTAGACTTTATATTGCAGGGAACAGGAGGCCACTAACAAGATTCAAAGAAAAGACAGGTCTAACTGTCAATGTAAGGTTAGTTCCCATGTTGATGAAAGGACTGTGAGAGGCCAAGATGGAAACTGAGGAGGAGAGCTGCCTTAGTCTAACCAAACAGTTGACAGAGAAATAACCAGAAAGCTTTGCACAGAAAAGAAAAAAGAAAAAAGAAAGAAAAAAGAAAAAAAAAGAAAAAAGATGAAAAAAGGTAAAGGAAAAGGAAAAGAAAAAAAAGAAAAAGAAAAAGAAAAAAGGAAAAAAATGAAAAAAGAAAAAGAAAAAGAAAAGGTTTTTTCTTTTAAATAATACAGAAAAGGTATCTAAGTCTTTCTATTGTCTGTGGAGAAAAGCTATAGAACTAATTTAGATACGATGACTTGCGTTTTAGGCATCTCCAGTGAAAGAATCGTAATGAATGCTGAAAAAATTTACTCAGTGCTAAAGGGAAAAAAGAAGAAAAAAGTGGACAGAGATTGCTGTGATACTCACAATAATACCTGCTGACATATAAAAAAGAAAAACGAGAAGAAAGAAGAGGGAAAAATAAAGGAAGATGAAGTCAAGCAAAATGAAACTAATAAAGAGTAACTACTCAGACTACGTAGAAATTCTTGCAAATTTATTACCTTTAATAACACTAATCAATGTAATAATAGCTCCAAATAAGGTAACATGAAATAACACAAGAGCAAACATGCTATGCCTATACCAGTGGAAGAGTTCAATAGTCTATATAATCTGAATATTTTTTTCCCAACAGTATGCATAAGCAATGTCTGGGCTAGAAAATAACATCCAAACCCCCCTACATTTTCCAAGTACTATGCCATAATTTGTGGCTTCTTGAATCAAAGTGGTTTCTAAGAATTTAGAAAACTTTAATAAATTTATTCATTGGACTTGTCCAGTCTTTCCTTAAACCTAAGTATGCTTTCAGTGTTCTGAGCATCCTGAGAGAAGGTGTATTATAGCTTATATTTTTGAGTAAGTATCTCATAGAATCATAGAAAAAATTAAAGTTGAAATTTTAGTTCAACCTCCTGCTCAAGGCAGGCCTAAGTTCAAGATACAGCCTCCTTTTGTGTTACCTGTTAGTTTCATCTGATGTCCCATAGTTCTTCCATAGGAAGAGGCAGGGAAAAAGTGGTCCATATTCACCATCTCTAGACCAGTCATAAAAGCCCTCTGTCATGTCCTCTAGATCACTTTTTTTCAGACTGAAGAATTTGAAACCTACTTACGGATCACATAACTGTTCATTTTCCTACTTTTGAATATCTTTCTTGCCATTGTCTGAAACTTTTCTAATACTTTTTTCTAATACTTTTTTTTCTATATTCTTTTTGAGACTGAAGGGAAAAAAAACCCTCAGAATTTGAAGAAGTACCTTGGATTTATACAGGGGAATAATCATGTTCTAACATTTGGGAAATATCATGAATCCATGATATTACACTGTTTTGTTTTGATAAAAATACATAATATTTGATAAATTTCAGGCATATTTGAATGATCTAAAGTTTTCTAGCTCCACTCCTTGTTAGAAACATCATTCTGGAAACTGTTTCTGAGTCACAAGAAACAGATGAAGACTTCTAATATAATAGCAACTACCAATAGTGCTTTAAGCTTCATGATATTATAATATCAGACCAAAATACAGCGTGGTTGTGAACTCAGTTTCTATTTCAGATTTACTTTCCCATGTACTCCTTCAGAGTTGTAAAAAACTATCATCTTAGTCACTAGACTATATGTGAACAGTGCTACGAGTGGTTTAAATATCACTGAGGAAGTTTTGTCAGCTGGTTTGGCATGAGTTTGTGATTCAACTGCTCTGGTCCTTAAGCCTCATGCTCTCCTTGGTTTTTAGTACTATGATGAATACATGAATAACATGGTATAAAGATACAAACCATGTGAAGTCATAACCAAAGATTTCCTTATTGTTCTTTTTCCCATACAAATTTTCAATAGAGTATTCTGCTGTCATTTTCACCCAAACAGTAAATCTTCATTAATTGATCAATCTGAAATAAATGTATCATTTGGAAGAAAATTTTTTTAAGAGGGCATTTATGAAATTGAGATATTAAGCTGCTAGATTATACTTAGGATAAACATTGTCACTGAATGCAATACAAATAATGACTTGCATTAATTTTCAATTTATTACATTTTCAAATCAAAACATGAAGTTAACAAATCGTATTACTTTTCCTTTGAAAAAATTGCTAAATTGTATTATTCCAGTTCAGTACAATGTCATCAATTTATTAACTTACCATTACATATATCACTAGGGCCTCTACTGAATGTGACAGTTACATTTCCCTATTCTAGTTAAATGTTTTCTCCACAGCCTGTGAAACTGCTATAGCAATTGCTGATCAGCAAGTAAATATTCAGTAAGTAAACGTTCTAAGATAGTGCCTAATTGAGAATGAGTGAACAACGTCAGCTGAAACTGACTCTAAGGAAGGCATGTTCGTAATGGCTTGATCAACCGTGCTTGTTAATTCTAATCCTGACTGGATCATTTATTTCTGGAAGTGTTAGTAATAGCAGATAGTAATTATTCCACAGTGAAGGGGAGTGCAAGGGGTCAGTTTCTCATTAAAAAAAGAAAATTAAACACATCAGATTTAAAACAGTTTTTCACCTTTTATTTAGCATTATTTTGGAGATATTACTTCCAGCTAAGTTAAATAATGTATTTAGAAAAGGAATTATTTTTATCCTGTATAGACAAAGGATGCCTTCATATGATGCATTCCCAATACCAGATGAAAACATATTAAAACTCTTTTAGGCTACACCATGATCAAACATGCTGCAACATTAGGTCTATTTAGGAAAGAAAAAGTTCCTTTCATCATGGTTGCTTCTGGACCACAGAATAGGTTCCATACCACAAAAATATTAACGTAAAAATACATTTTACTGAGGTGAAGTTGTCCAATAAAAGTATTGATCATCTTGTCCATTATGGGTCAAAAGAGTGAAAAATTAATGAGAAAACTGCTTTAATACAGTTTCAGTTTAATTAGATTTTTAAAAGAAATGTCACAATTCATAACTCAAGTAAATTTACTAATGATTAAACTACATGATTCATATAACCTATGAATGTTAGAAGTCTAGCTCCATGTAGAGATTAGGTTGTAACTTCATTCTGAGGCAGATAGTAGGTCCAGAGTGAGACTGTTCTTGTATATTTTTAGAGATGAGAACCATAGTCCTTTATTATTTGTGAACTAGGGTAGGATCTAAGGATCTTCCTTACCAGAGATATAGTTTGACATATAAATCCATAGTCATCACCTTTAAATCCCATTATGTTCCATGCAGAAAAACAGAAGTATTCAGAGACTGCCCTATCTGAACTGACTTACATGCCTGTGTGGGATTGGCCATACTCCTAGAATCATGGAGTCATAGAATGGTTTGGAAGGGACCTTTAAAGATCATCTTGTCTGCCCACCTACTGCCTCCCCTGCCAGTGTCTGGAAGCTGAACTAGATGTCCATGGCCATGGACGTCTTTCACTAGACCAGGTTGCTCAAAGCCCCATTCAACCTGACCTTGAACACTTCCAGGGAGGGAGCATCTCCAACTTCTCTGGGCAACCTGTGCCAGTGCCTCACCACCCTCTTTGTAAAGAATTTCTTCCTTAGATCCAATCTAAATCTACCCTCTTTCAGTTTAAAACTGTTGCCCCTCGTCCTGTCACTACAGGCCCTGATAGAAGGTCTTTCTCCATTTTTCTTACAAGCCCCCTTTTAGTATTGATAGGCCACAATAAGGTCTTCCCTGAGCCTTCTCTTCTTCAGGCTAAAAACCCCCAACTGTGTCAGCCTTTATTCATAGCTTATAAAAAATTCTTATGGTGATTATGTCCAGACATGAGACAAATTAAATCAGAAGAAACTCATCATAATTTCTAGAGGGAAACCAGAAAAAGAGGTAAGCCTGTTGGGAGTCCAGTTATGCATAATGAAATATCTGTGCACACTCAAAAGGATCCACTCAAATAAAAGCAACCACCAACTATCAATTCTGATTACTTAAATTTGGCATTTATGAAAAATTTTACATTCTGAATAACCTGAATCTGTAAAATAGAAAGAAAAACATTTTTTTGTTAAAATTTTGAGAATTATTTTTATAAACAATTCCTATTAAATGAACTTGTAAAAATACAACAAAAACATCAGAATTAAAAATCAGTTTAAAAATAGAAAAACTTTTAGACAGGTATGATTTCACAAGAAGTACTGAAGTGCTTATAAAATTTAAGGTAACTAGGTAAAATTTCCTACTGTGAAACTGTTCAGTTAAAATTTTAATTATATTGACAAATTAAGTCAAAACTGCAAAATTTGAACTCTCAGTGAGATCCATTCACTCAGAGTCATACTGAGAGTGATCCTCAGCAATACTGTAATAGAAAACTTTTGTCTGGAGGGAAAATAAATACTTGATCTATCTGTTTGAAATACAGAAATATAATGCCCACTTCTCACATTTATAAAAGCATAATGACATGTGGGCAAAAGTGCACTATATTTTGCAAGAGCTAGATGTTAACTGTTGTCTACTAATTAAAATGCAGACAAACTCTCACTTTGATACAAGCCCATGAATAACAGTGACACTTACCCAATTGCACCTTGCCAGTTCACCATTTAATTTCAGCTGTGAATACCATTTTGTGAATTGATTGTTTTTCTTCTAGCTGCAAATAAATGCATAATGAGTGTTTTTATAGCTATTTACTACTTTAATTTTCAGTATTCAGTGTTTTGTCATTTGAAGCTCAGTGACACATGACCTAACACATTAAATAAAGCAGCTGCAATACATGGTGAAATATTTTCCCCAAGTGTCTTTCCACACTGGTATATAGATACTTTAATTTATGGTATTATGTTAATGGTGAGTCAGATCTTTGATTTTGTCTCCAGATCTTATGTCTATTTTTTTTTATTTCACCAGGTCATTTGTTTTATTATGTGTGACCTGAGTAAATGGTCACACTTTCTGCAGAGAAAATTACCGGAAAGAAACCATGATAAAAGCATGTTTGCTCTACACATCAAATACCAAATAGTTAAAAAAGAGAGTGAAAAAAATTTACATCTATTCCTATGCAGTGCCCAAGGGCAACAAGCATTATTTTTTAATATATCCAACCTTATGTTCTTGTCTCATTTCAGTCAAATATTAGAGAATATTTTCAGTAATGAATTCTCAGAATGCTTTTGCATCACTATAAATTATTTCTAAACTGTACTTTACTAAGACTAGAAAGAGGTCCAGCTTATAATTCATATCCTAAAACACTACTTCTCCCTTTTGCCAACATAGGGTGAATTTAGTTAAACACTTAAACCACAAATAGAATATCGATAAGTGCATATATACCTAGGACTTTGAGAAATAATACTGATCTACTGAAAGGCTATTTTTGGCTTTATATTGCACATAATATATCTCATAGCTTAATCTTTCTCTAGCTATCACCCTTCTATGACATATTTTTGTTGTAATTCCACAGAGAATGACACAGTTCTGCATGAAGCAATGTGATTCAATCTAGATGAAGACACCTAAAATCATGTCGAAACACGATGCAGCTACTCACATGGAGGCATTTAGTGTCAGCTGAAAACCCGCTGGTATCTAAGAATTGTCAGGGAACTGGCAGTTATGAATTTGAAGCAAAGAAACTGTTGGATATCTATGCTCTGCTAGGCACCTCAAGCATGTAAAATGGCACTACACCTATGCTTAGGCAAAGGAAACCCTAGGTGGCTACCTTAAGGTGACCCAGATCTCTCCTTCTGAGCTTCATTGACTGTATTCTTGGTCTTTTTGAACATCTCCATGGCAAGAATGAACATACCTTGTGCTCAAGCATCTCAGCACATACAGACACCTTCATGCAGGTCTACTTGTAAATGAATTGGAGGCAGTCTGACTCCCCGGCACATTAACTTCAGGTAGTGTTGACCCTCAAACAAGGAGTATTGGGAGAGAAAACGCTCTCTTCCCTCCCTTCCCGCCCCTTTCAAATTAGATGTATGCTGCAGCTAAGGCAGGATTGTACAATTGATACTGATATTTGGAATTAATTTCAGTCTTTTAACTCTGATTTAACATTTTTCATGTTTTTTTTCCTGTTATGGGATACAGAGCTCCAGAGAGCTCATCTGTCAGGTACAAATTAATAAGATCTAGGATGGGGTTTCAAAGATAGTAAAAGAGTTTCACAACTACCAGTTCTTCTTAGGAGTTGGTCAGCACAGTAAAAAACAAAAATTTACAGTCTCTTGAAAACACTGTAATACATTTTTTGTGAATTTAAAAAAAGTAAATTAAACCACAAAAAGCTTTTTACATGCTGCTTAAGTTGATTTTACCATGGGAAGAAAAACAAAAAATAAAACAGTTGTTGGGTTTTCCTATATTAAACAATGAATTCCAAAAGTGGATATAGTCAGAGGTATTTGAAGGTTACCAGAGTTATGTTGGATTGTAACTCTGATCATATTTTTGAATATTGCATGATCATAATTACTTTCCTAGAAGAGAACTGCATCTAAACACAAGTACTCAGAACAAACGCAAAATACTATAAAATGTTCAAAAGCTGATTTAAAGCAGTTAATCATGATTGTTCTTAATTTCCACTGGAATCAGTGGAACTCACCAGTCAGATCATACCCATAGAATTTCCATCATAATGCAAGAGTTAAAGGTAAACAGATGAAAAAAACTTCTTTTCACAAGGACCCTGTATACTAAAAATAAATTAATTCAAAGCAATACTCAAGAGATATGCATATTATTGTAGCCAACAACATACCATCTCATTTTCCTATTCCCTAGTTGTTCAGGAGTAGTAAAATGCGTGTTAGCATGGAGATTTTTTGCAATGGGCCACACAGTTTTTGCTAATGAAGCAAGTCTGTCAGAGAAACAGGGATGGAAAAAAGGGTAATTGGATGTTACTTGAAAACCTTCAGCCTAAGTTGTGGTTTAGAACTGACAGGTTCTGTCAATATTTACAGAGACATTTATTACTATGCCATATATGCTCAGAATGACACACATTTTTGTACCATAATAATAATTTCGTAGTGTTATTATCTTATTTTGAACTTTTTAATGTATTTAAAGTATAAAAAGTTGTGGGTTTTTTTTTTTAAGATTGCATAAAATTTACAATTAACTGCAGGTTTTGGTCTCTGGTTTCATTGAAAATAAACAGAACATTATAAAAACTGTGAAAGCTCATTATTATTTGCGTAAGTGAGAACCGGGTAGTGAAGCTAAGAGACATGTTCTGCCTATTTAGAGAATGCATTTTGCTTATTTTTATAGTATTAGAACATAATTTAGAAAGCAATTAGTAACAAAAGACAATTGCAAATACATGTTTAGTATCTAGGTTCTGCTAAATATCAACATTATATTTCATTCACAAAGACATGGTCAGAAATAAATCAAAACAAAAAATATGTAATGATAAACGAGAAACTTTGAAATAAGGGGAGGTTAATTTCTTTAACACTTATAGTGTGCTTTTTGAGAGCTTTATGTTTTAACATTTTCAGTGTCAATAATTTATTAACATGTTTTCATATGATGGGCAGCTGAATATTTCTTTAAATGAACAATGGATGACAGGAATCTTCTTTCTAGAAGAACTCTGTGTTTAAGGCTTATGTTCAGCCTTTATCATGTTTTAAATATAATGTTGAATCTTGACCTGTACACAGACAGTGGTATATACATGCTTTATTTCCATTTCCTTTTGATTTTTTGCCTAGAAATAATAAACAGAAAGGAGACCTAATTCTGAATATAAACTGAGATCTGCTATATATGCTTAGAAGGGAAATTAGAAAATTTCAGAAAATCCTTGGAATTTGCATTCCTGAAATCTGCAATATCAATCAGCCACATGGTGTATAATTGTATTCCCTCTTCTGCTTCTTTTTCTATTTCTTTTTTACTGAAGTTTTATTCTCACTGAAAAAAATTATATGAAAATCTGGAACAAAATTACATTAAGGGACATCAATCAAATAAACTGTCATGTTTCCCAAATGAAACTTTCCACTTTTGAAGAAATGCTGCTAACATCTGCTGAGCATCTGCAGGATCTCAGATTTAAAATTTGGTGGGACCTTTTTCTAGCCCAATTATGTTTATGAAAACACCAAAAGCTCGTTTTGGACTGCTAGGCTATATTAACGGTGATAATCCATGGCTAAGCTATCTGAAAACCACTTTTTTGCTGACCAATGTTATTAGCTCAAAAAAACTGAAGATGAGCTCTTTTAGAGAAGAAATTTAAGATATGTACCTGTGTAAAAAAAAAAAATCTATCTTTTATTTTAAGATGTAATTCCATAGCTCCCACAGGAGATTTTAGGCACTAAGTTCTCAAAAGCAGCTAACTGGAGTCCCGAATTTAATACATCCAGGAGAGAATTTGAGACAAACTTCTCTAATGGAGGCTCCTGACTTTCCTGTTTTGCAGAAGTGACTGTTGGGAACTGCACACCTGAAGCTTTGAGTGGCTGAATGCCTATAGGGTATTTTGCCCCAATCTTATATATCTATATGACATTTAGATGACCTCTGCATACTTTGATTTCCAAATAATTACAGAAAAAAAGAAGCTCATTATAAAGTATCCACCATATGTTTTTTATAGTAAGTTTTATTAACAGCACTGTCATTTTGTCTTTATTTCTCCCTAGATCCGCTCCAAGAAATAAATAAACAGCTTTTACATTTTTTCATTTTTAACTTTCAGCTATTTACATATTTTATACTATTGCTCTCAAGTCATAAGGAGATATATTACATAGTATGTAAATATGACTGGATTCCGATCTCTGTTACATCTCAATAATAAATAACATAAGACTGCCTTACAATGCAAGCAACAGTACAAGCACAAGATGTAAAAATGATTGAGAACTGGAGTTTATGAGAACACAAAACTAAAGGGAATAGAGGTAAACAAAAATTAATCAGATATGTTTGTGAAGAAGCACAAAATAAAACTATGTGGGTTACTCTTCTCCATCAGGCATGTATAATTCTATTGTTTCAAAACTTGCTTGCTGGCTCAGTTCACAAATGTATTCAGGTCTTTGGAAGCTTGCTGTTTTGCATTTGTGAGCCATCTCCATGAACTTACACAGTGCAGTCATTTAGAGTGTTGCTTAAAAATATTCTCTAAATCCAGCTCCACGTAGGGGATGTCTACTGTTTGTAATACACAGTGTAAAGCAGGTAATATCTAAGTGTCAGTTGATTACATTCTCCTTTAAGCTAGAGAAGAGAGAAGAGAAGAGAAAAGAGAAGAGAAGAGAAGAGAAGAGAAGAGAAGAGAAGAGAAGAGAAGAGAAGAGAAGAGAAGAGAAGAGGAGAGGAGAGGAGGGGTGGGGAGGGGAGGGGAGGGGAAGAGAAGAGGAAGAGAAGAGAAGAGAAGAGAAGAGAAGAGAAGAGAAGAGAAGAGAAGAGGGAAGCAAAGCGGAAAGGAAAGGAAAGGAAAGGAAAGGAAAGGAAAGGAAAGGAAAGGAAAGGAAAGGAAAGGAAAGGAAAGGAAAGGAAAGGAAAAGTTTTTTTAAAATTTTTGACTGTTAGACCTGAAATTTTGTAATCCCAAGGACCGCTCTTTTTTCTATGTATCTGTACTTCTGCAAACAGCTTAACACTGTTTCTCCTCCCCTACAGAGTGTAAGAACTATTCCTTGTTCATGAAGCTTTTTGAAACTCCTCTCTAACAGAAGTCAAATGAACAAGTTGCCTTATAGGAAGACATGGTAGTTGTCTCGACAAGCCTTTAGAGGGTAATTGTTGTATAACACTTGCTGCCCAATTTACCACTGGCTACTGTTTTGAAGAGAAAATGCTGAGTATGCTAAGAGAGAACACATTGTAAATTCATGTCTTATCTCTATCAGCTGTTTTTGCTGATCATGGACAGTCAGCTAAACAACTATAAACCCTGCTCAGTAACAGAGCTGGAAAGAGTGGATCTGAAGAATGAAAAATATGCTGGCAATGAGACAGGTCTTCCTGCTGGCCAGCCCATCAAAAATGGTGCTGAGTGTGTCTGAAGAAGGTAGATGATAAATCAGTGAATCAGGCTAAAAGAAGGACATGAAGAAATTGACAGTTCTGTCAACTAGCTCTTGGTGGAAAGCAATTCGGTTATGATGAATAAGAGAAATAAATCATGCAGAAACTGTGGACATTTAATTAAAGGAAACCTCCCCCCAAAATACAAAATTGTGGCAAACTTTCAAAGAGGAAATAGATTGCAATGTTTCCACTGCAAAAGTAAAATGAAGAGGCAGAAGGAAAGAGCACAAATGTCCTCTGAAAATACTCATAATTAATTTCCTTCCTCCTCCCTTTCTTCCTGTCTTCCCCATCCCTACCCTCTCTTTCCCTCCCTCCCTCCCTCCACATCTTAATCTGAATTTTGTTACAGATTAGTTATCATGTCCCCCCTCTCAGAATGGAAGTGCAGAGAAATACTCCACTAAGAGCAGGAGTTCAGGAAGCTCAAGGCCTTTGTAGCTGGGGAGACAAACAAGAATAGTGAAAATGGGGTGGGAGGTCAGTGTTGGCCCAAAGAGACGGGTTAGCACCTGGTAGAGCAGGACTTGTCACTCTTGTTGCTTCTGAGAAAGCATAAAGAGTAGGACATGACTATTTTGGCATTCCCCCATAGCACCAGACAGCTATCTGGCTCTTTCTCTCAGAAGCAGCATGAATAGTTATAGTGGTATACACTGGTCAGAGCTAAAGACAGGCTGATTATTTTTCTTTTTTTTTTTCTTTTTTTTCACTGACTGAACAGAAACATGACTTCTATGTGTCATCCCCTAAAACACAGCAAAGATGGTTGGCTAAAGTAACCTAAAAATGAAACTGTGTGCAGCTTTATATTTTCAGTATTAAAATTAAAATGGACAAAAACTGAGCTGAATGCTCATCATTTTCTACTATGCAAAACCTTTTAAAAAAAATGTATTTAATTAACAGAAATAAGCTTTACTTTTCAGCTGAATGGTAAAATATAAGGGAATCATCTCTCTGACTGTCAAGAAAGAAGTGTTGCAATAGGGAGACTGAATTTCAAATGTCCCATTCTTTCTTAATATAAGCTCATAGTGCTTTTACTTTCTCCTTCTCCAAAATACTATATGGGTTATGTCAGCATACATAAAGTGTGATAGCTTGTTAATAAAGAATCAAAAATAATTTCTCTCTTGGGAGATTTTTCCCCTCTATTTTATCAGTTATTTTCAGATTACATTATGTTTCCTTAATGTTTAGCTTTGATTGCATAGGGGGCATTGTAGTAACTTATTAGTTCTTTAGAAAGCTTTGTTTCTTAATATTCCCCATTATAAAGAGTAATTTTAGCTCATATTAAGCATATTAAGATGTGTCTAGCTGAATTTTTTTTTTTTTAAATCACCTTAATTTATCATCCACCTATCCATTAAAAACACTAAGAAACTCCTGGTGCCATACACAGAATAAAATCTATTGTTGTGTCGTACAAAGATAAACCAAAGTAAAACAAAGTAGACACAGTCACTTGGTCTTTAGAAAAAAAAATGCAGTTACAGCTAAACAAATTTTAAAAAGAAAAAACAAAAACAAAACTCAAGGACAGTCAAAACTGTTCCAGACAAAAGAAGTCTGACAAGCCTCAGTACTGAGGCCTTGCAAACTCATTGCAAAACTTTTGGCCTTTTGCTAGCAATGGCAATTCTGGATGACTGGTGGACTATGAGCTGCTTTCAGGTTTGTTCGATCTCTACGTTTGTTGTTTTGTTTTTTGTTTTTTTTTTCTGTGTTTGAAGGCCCTCGCAATCTTTGGAAAATAGGTATAAAAATGAATACAGAAGAAATCATAAACCTTCACATCTGAAGAGTAAATAATATCTACATTCTCTTTAACTCTTTAACCAAATAGTGAATAAAACAGCTGATAAGGACAGGAGACCTCATTTTTGTGTCGTCTTCTTTTTTAATTGATGTCCCTGAGCAGGTCCCTCCCTTTTCTAGTGTCTGCATTTCTTGTCTGTAGTTTTAATGTGACTTACCTGCCTTACTATGCACTCCTCTTTTACTAGCCACAGTGCAATCTAGAAATCAGAGCCTTACAATTCTTTATTTTAAATAGGATTACTATTTTTGGGGGGGGGGAGAGGGGAGAATAATCAAGGAATCTGTGGATTTTTTGTTATTTCATCAGAATATTAACAAGCTCCTAAAAAGCGGCATCATAAACAGGATTTATCTGTTGCCTGTAAATCAAACATTTCCTGTCCTGGGACAGGGACAAGAAACAGTAATCAGGTTTTCTTTGACTCTATGTTTCTTCTTCACCTTTCTATTAGGCCTTCCTCTGGAATTTCTAGAAAAGATGCTATCTTGAGTATTGTCTGAGAAAAGTTGGCACAAAGTGGCAAGAAATAATTAATGTTTATTATACAGCTAAATAAAAGGGAATATTTTATATATATATATATATATTTTAATTCACTGAAAATAGGAAAGCATACGAAGTTACTTCTTGTCAGTCCACATATAAGCATACAGCTGTCTACATATAAGTGAACTACTGTCTACATGTATGTAAAGAATGTATATAGTGTAGATTATAGACTACATACAAAGGAGGGGGAATGGTATAATGGACACAGTAAATAATGAAAGTGATTGAGAAATCAAGAAACAATACACAATATTTCATGCATTTTATATAAAATACTTTATGTTACAGATCCAGTATTCTAAAATAATTACATACTTATCTCTCAATGTTGTTTACAGAGAAAACCCCCCATTGAATTAACTGATTTTCTCCATTTAAAACTAAATCATCACATGACTTTCCTTTCAGTAACTTGTGTCTGTGTTCTGTGATGCAATCTTCTACTTGGCTCCAGTAAAATATCTAGAAAAACCAATCCACTTTCCTGTTTTCCAAGTGGAACTCTGCTTGGGAATAAGAATTAGGTACCACAGACATCTGCACCAATTGATAAAGGCTGCAATTATGCACAAATATATACCTCCCTATCCACACCTACCATTAGTGTCTGTCTCCTCTTGGCAGTAAATTGGGCTCCTCTCTGGTTAAAAATGCGTTTACCATCCGTAACTGTGGTGGCAATGGTTTCTCTTACTTCACTGTTATGCAAACCTCCATCTAGGGAAACAGAGTGACAGTGTACCATACTGAACAAGCATTTACTAGCTTAACATCAAACAGCATTTGGCTACTTACAGTGTAATCCAAAGCTAATAAAACTTAGTTTATGCAAATGCTATAGCTATTATGCTATATGCAGGACACTGGTGCAGATTCAGCTGGAAACTGGCAAAACTCTGGGTATCTAACAATGAAGATCAGTCGCATAATTTCTGTTAAATATATTGTTTTCTTAGTTAATATATGTAAAGTGCCATAGGCTGATTAAATAAATATTTACTAGTAGAGACCTTCCAACAAGTGGAAATCGGGGGGGGAGGGAAGCATACATATATAGTGAGTTTAAAAGACCTGAGCTTAGAGAGATTAATGTTTCACAGCATTTCATGCTTTCATTATCTTGCTTCTTGCTGTAGAATTCTTGAAGATTTTATTTTTATTTTAGTTTGAAGTGTTAAGTCAGTAATTTCTACAGTTAACTGGTCTTGAATATAATTTAAGCGAGGCATAATATATGCATGTACATTCAATCCGCAATAAATTAGATTTCAAGGGCATTAATCACCTGTACTCCTCATCAACGCATGAGTAGGTTGTATTCAATACTGTACCTTTTGTTCAGGGAAGATAGTAGTAGCAGAAGCAACTGTCAGAAACTGATAATGATTCAAATTGTGCTATCGTGAAATGAAAACAGTCCAGCAAAAACAAAGGGAGTCAAAGACTGACTAAAGTCCCCTTCCTACTGGAGCTGCAAAGACTGAACCAGCTTAATAAGTTTGCCTTGTATTTCTCATAATATATTAGCGTTCTTCCCTTTCTAAAATGAGCATAGCTGATACATATATCGATAGCTACACCTCTTGGGAATACACATCTACTTTTCCCACTGGATGCCACTGTTTGATCAAATTCAGGCAAACAAAATTCTGGAAAAATCTTGAAAATCTGTAGCTGGAAGAAGCCATTAATTCAAATTAAAACACAGGTTCTTTAGGAAACATGAAGCATGTTTTATTAAAATGCCTGGAGCACAATTACTGTGGTTTTAGTACGGGTTACACAAAATTAAAGATTGTATGAGGAAATAAAAAAGAACTTAATTTTGACTTCATCAGAAAGATTTACAAAAATAAGGGCAAGATAGGATAATAGAGCAAATTACTGAGGTATAAAAGCAGATCATATTTGTTGAATAACAGATAAATGTTTCAACACCTTACTCTTTTTAAGTATGAGTTTGTGATTTGAAATTCACTGATGAAGAGACTTGCCGCTAACATTAAAATATTTCACAGCTGGAATACCAAGTACTTTTTTCTTCTTCTTTATAATAGAATTGGCTGTTTGAACAGTATCAGTTATTTCTAAAAGCATGTAGTCTAACTTTATTGTCACTGGAATAGCACTTTCACCACTCACTTTCAGAAGACATGATCAGGCCAACAAGAGTATTATGAACATACTGACTTAGCAGTTGTCCTGGTTTTGGCTGGGATAGAGTTAATTTTCTTCTTAGTAGCTGGTACAATGTGTTTTGAATTTAGTGTGAGAATAATGATGATAACGCACTGCTGTTTTTGTTGTTGCTAAGTAGCACTTATCCTAAGTTAATGATTTTTCAGTTTCCCATGCTCTGCCAGCAAGCAGGTGCACGAGAAGCTGGGAGGGAGCATGGCCAGGACAGCTGACCCAAGCTAAGGGATATTCCATACCACAGAACATCATGCTCAGTATATAAACTGGGGGGAGTCGGCCGGGAGGGGTGGATGGATGCTCAAGCATCGGTCAGCAGGTGGTGAGCAATTGCATTGCGCATCACTTGTCTTTTCTTTTTTTTTTTGTTTGTTTTATTTTTATTATTATATTTTATTATTATTATTGTTAGTATTATATTTTATTTTACTTTAGTTACTAAATTGTTCTTATCTCAACACACGAGTTTTACTTTTTTTCCCAGTTCTCCTCCCCATCCCAGTGGGAGGGGGAGGAGTCAGTGAGCGGCTGTGTGGTGCTTAGTTGCTAACTGGAGTTAAACCACAACAGCAGTCTAACTGCTTAAAGCAGCATGGTTCAAGTGACAACAACAGTATTTAAAAAATGATAGATGTTCTAGTACAAAATAAGAAATGGCCTCTAAAATTTAGGTTCTTAAAATGCAACACCATCAGACAAGAAAATATTACAAAAATAAGAACATACCAATAAGAACAGGAGATACGAGGATGCTGTGAAAAAAAGCAAAGACTGCAAGTAAAATTAATACAATATTAAGAGATTATGACAAAAGACAAACTGTTATCAGAAATTTAAAAAGAAATATGGGACGAAAAGGTGGTGATAATATTTTAAATCTTCTGTTTTATCTAGATTATCATACACTGGTCACTTGTATAGCATTTGAAAGTCTGCTTTTGCTTTTTTTTTAATAACCTGAAGTTTCACACGAATTCTGACAACACAACATTGGGTTTTTAAAATATTTTATATGAATTCTTCACATTTGTAAGTACAATCCAAAAATGTACCACAGCTAAGTAATTACAGTTGTCTTATAATAGAGACATAAAGGGTTTTTTTGTGATAACATGAAGTAATCTTTCCCATTACTTTTCAACATCTTATACATTGCATATCATTTTCTGATCTGTTTACATTATAATATTTCTAGAATTCTGAAAATGTGTGATACCTCAATCTGGAAAACATTCCTAAAGCTTGCTTTACCCTAAAAAGGAGCAGCTGACACTCCTATGTTTGATAAATTGCCTGAAGGCAAGAATAAGAAATCCCTACCTGTGTCAAAGATGCATATATACCAAGTCCAGGTTTTATACAACACTTCACTATTTCAAGACTCAGTTTTCCAGATTGCTTTAACTAAGATTGCACACTAAACCTTTACATAATTGTAAAGTTTGGCTAGAATAGTGTAATACACCTTTTGTGGTACTTTTTGATAGTGTCTTCTAGTATTCTAGGGCAGAAATAAGTGTCTTGCTTAGAAGCAGTCAGAGCACTGCTGTCTCAAGCCTTTGCTCAGCAGAGGCAGTGCTGGCACAGGACAGCTGGTTTGGCTGGGAGGTGGAATAGTAGAAGTTAAGAATTGGTAGCAAGAAGGAAAATGAGAGTGGGGTAAAAAATATGTCAGTGTCAATGTAAAAAATGTAAAAAATGACTCAAAATCAAGAAGAAAGGAAAGGTTTCATAGAAAGTGACAAATAAAAGGAGGGGGGAGCGAAGAAAAGAAAACTAAGAAACAAAATTATAAGTGCTTTATAAAACAGTATTTTTTAAAAAATATTTTCATAAAAATTTTTGTTCTTGTCTGCATTTGTCATTTATTCTGTGGGTGGATTTGTTAAGGTGATATACCATCACAGGTAGAACTAATGAGTGTGCTCTGTGTTTTTATCTGCATATACATATATGTGTGTTTATCTGTGTCACTGTGAACATGTGTGTATGTATATTTAACTGTACCATTCTATACATGGAACACAGTCCCACTTTCCCTATGAAGCTGTCACTAACTCTGATTTATTTTTTTGTTTAATTAGAAATTAGTGTAACCAAATAAAAAGAAAGAAAAAAAAATTAAATAGGAAACTTTGGGCATTGTATCATATGGAGGAGAAAGAAAAAAAAAAAAAAGGAGTCATACATCTCATAACATCTCATACATGTGATTGTGAAGTTAAAGTAAAAGTCTTCCAGGCAGTCATTCAAAGTACACAAAAATGAGCAGGAATTCTTTAAAATTCAAGGAGTTTTGGGGATAAGACAAACACAAGTTTTCACATAACCATGTACATCTGAAGTTGTCTGTAGTCTTAAGTGTCAACTTTTCATTAGCCTAAATAAAAGTATAAATTACTGGATCACAAACAATAAGGAGAAAAGAGTATAACAACAGCCTTATTATATAATTGTAACTACTTTGAATGCACACGACAGCATATTTCCCCTATTCAGTTTCCCTTGTCAGAGCGAAAAGCCTTATTTGACCATGTTTTATGATAGCATGAAAGCTAACATGAACTGGTATTACAGGAAAAAGAAAAGTAACATAACATGGTCTCAGCCTGGTGTATTTGTTAAGTTTTGAGCACATCATTGCTTTTAAGACAAAATGACACAGAAATAATCAAAAGGGATTCCGAAAGAGTAGCAAAGGTGAAGTATCTTTTTGTCTCTGGTGTAGACTATTGTAACCTCAGTTCTGGAGATATTAAGGCTTATTAGTCAAGTAATTTATCTGACAGTGTTCAATGAAAAGGCAAATCAATGAGTGACAGTGAATTCACAATACAAAATGGGTACATTAAAAGACTGACCAACTATCTTTTTTTTTAAAAATTCTACTGTTACTAGAAGTAGCAGAAGCTGTACTGTAGGATATTAAAAAATGCAATTATTTGGTATGCATTTTATACTATTTATTGTGTTCTTGTGTATCTCTCTAAAACCTTTACTGTCTGATGCAAGTTGGTACTGAGATATATCCATCTAGGTAAAAAAGGTAAAAATCATAGCTATAATAATTTAGTTAATATTGTGCCATTATAGCTTCTGTTTCTAAACTCTAATTATTGAAAGATAAAATTTAAGACAAAAAGGTTCTAACAGAAAGGATAAAGCAGAATTGGCACTGGTCACTTAAGGATGCTGTAAATGGCTCATCAGTTAGAATCTGTATACTGCTTAGAAGAAATAAGTCTACATAGTATTTCAGGAATAAATACCTTCTGCCCACACCATGAACCAGTCAGATAAGATCCAGCCCTGAGTGTAAAGGTGGCAAAGCTGAAAGACCCTGCAGCAAAAAGGCACCAGTCTCAGGTGAGAGCTGATTTGCACCAAAGGAGCTTGAAGCAGGCAAAACAAGCTCCTGTGCTCCTGGAACTGGAGGTGCAAACATATCTATACCCTCCGTCCTGGGTTTCCAGCAGTGTGCGCCAGCAGTGAGCTGTTCACGCGTGACAGAAGGCGTGAGGTAAAGAGGACGGTCCAGGTGGATAAGCCATAGCAGGGCCTGGGCTTTATGCTCAGGGCCATCGGTGCTGTCTAGTGCTGCCAAAGCAAGTGATGAGGAGGCACCAGTAAGGGTACAGGAATGGGGGAGGAAAAGGAAGATAATGTGGGCTTAAATAAACATCAGAAAACACTACTGTAGCTTAAATACTGTGACAGGTAAGAATGGGGTTGAGTTTTCAGCTGAAGATCATTTGATAGTAAAGCTTCCTTTTGGTCTTAAAATCTGAAATAAATTACAAAAAAAGAAAAAGGACCTGATTCTGGAAATAGGCTTGTGAGCAATATCAATTACATGACTACATGAATATGAGTTCTGTAGGATGAACCAACGCTAGCAGTACTGTAAATGGCCAAAGTTAGTGTGCTAATCATCCATGCAATGGTTGAAAAGCACTTCTGCATGTCTGAAATGCTTAAGAAAACCCCTTTCATATTACCTTATTTTAATATTTCCTAAAATGACCTGCCTAAAATCAAGCCAGCCGTGAAATAGAGCTATGCAATCTGACCTGGTTCATTCTGTTTATGCACAAAATAATAATAGCTTCTGTACTGTCATTATTTGATGTTAAAATTTTCTCTTTGTGTTTTTGCTTTTCTTTTTCCTCTTATCAGAAATACTTAAAGCAAAGTCCTCACTGACCCCTCTTGTCATTTAAACATATTCTAGACCTGCAGTTTCTCATCTTACCCTACAGTCTTTTTTTTTTTTCCCCTTTTCTTTCTGTGGTTTGTTGTGGGTTTTTTTCATCTCTTACTTCAAAGAATCACTAAGAATCTTTACCTGTAAGCATGGAAATTGCAAACAAAGAGCTCTGTCTAGATGATAAAGGAAGTACAGTCTTTCAGATTTATCTGTTCTTTAACATTTAAAGTAATTGTTAGAGTGAGTGTGGTTACCATGCTGTATATGAGGACAGTGCAAAACAGGCCGCCACCTATCTTAAGCAAAGCTGTTGTTTTCATGCCCCAATTAGAAAGAAATCTTTCTGTGATATTTCCATATGCTTTTATTGACAAATCTTTGTTATTTTCTTTGGAAACAATATATTTTTTTAAAAGTCTACATTTTGACTTAAATACTATTAAAAATAAATTTATCTTTAGGATGGATTTGTGACTTTATTGCTGATGTATTCTATCTGATCCAGAGTTTATTTTAAGGATTCTCAGATATCAAAATTTGTCATAATCACATTGATGTCAGTGGAGTCACTTTAATTTTTGGAAGATAAGAAAATAATCCGCTCCATTTTTTTGTCCGAGTTCATGGTAACTATTGGAAGATATAAACTATCATCTTTAAGGACTCTTATAAACTAGTTATATTTTTCCTAGTATTTTTAAGTTATGAAAAACAAAGCTTAGGGCCCAGTGAAGTTCAGGTCATTATACTAAGGTATTAAAAAATCTTCTTTATTTGAAGTCTGTGCAAAAAAAATCCTTCTATCGATTCAATTCATAGTTAAAATTAAAATTAAAATCCATCGCAGGTCTCAAATATGAAAAAGTGGATTTTTATAGAAGGGGCTAGGGAGAACACATCTCAAGAACTTTAAATGCTAAAATAAATTCTACTCTGTGACCTTCATATATTAAAGTTAGTAGGAGATCTGTCATTACATTTTGGTGGTAAAACAACAGCAGTTCTCTTTCTGAGCAAACGCTCTATAAAAGCAGCAATATTTTCCCAAAATTTCTTTTCCTATCTTAAGCTACCTTGTCTACGCTAGATATTGTTGTTTAATCTGCCAGTACTTTAAGGAATTATACAAGCAGATAAATTAGCTCTAATCCCTGCCCCTGAAGAGTTTCATTACACATAACTACAATGATATGAGAGAAGGCAAAACAAAAGAAAGAATTAGCAGGGGATAAGGGGAGAGAAGGAAGGAAATCAACTATGAAATCCTCAGTTTTAGTGGCGCTTTGCATAGTGTTCTATTTAGTTATTTTTGTCTTTCATGGAGGAATAGTACAATAAAAAACAGACGGAAGCTGTGGAACAGATAAGAAAGCTATGAACGTGAGGAGGAAGAGTATGTAGCCAACACGTAGGGACAACTGAGGGAAGGACATGTGAAACGAAATGTGTGCCTTTAAGAAGTTTGCAAGAAAACAAGTTGCAATCAGTGGTGAGGGAGAGGTGCATGATATACAAAGCTGATCCATGAGAATTCAAGAGTCCACAGCTTTGAGAGGTTTCTGATCACAAAACCCATCAGGCAGAGAGGAAGAAGTCTGAGGAGAGTCATCACATGACTGTGAAGGTATAGAGACAAAAATGAAAAAAAGAATATTACATTAATATAAAATCACTTTGGGGGTTGGGGTTATTTGTTGCAAGAAAGAGAACAGCACTGTCAGAAGGACTAATTTCTATGGTCATGAAGAGATTCAGAAAAACAGGCAGTGCAAGTTAGTCTGGTTTCTTCTTATTGCTGTTTTGCTTTCTCTGATCTGTTTTTTCAAACTGCCCTTCCAGTAGAAATGAAAGTCTCCTGCTCTGGAGGAGGGATGCTTCAATATGTTGTAAAAGCAACTGTGGAACCATCTGAGGGGGAGTGTTTCGAGAGGTATTTACAGCACTACAGAATTAGCTAGCAAAGCATCAATGTATTAATATATCTTCTGTTCACAAGCCTTCTTTGGATTATTCCTGCTATGTCTTAAATCATTTTGCAATTGCCCATTAAAGAAAGCAGTGGAAAATGTAATCTCTCTCCTTTTCCTTTTCCTTCTCTCAAATCACTAAGTACATTAAACTGGGTTGTGTCTTGACTATATACAGTGCAAACACAATATAAGTCCCACGGCATTATACAAAATCCAGGCAGGGAAAGGAACTAAATATTTCTACCTCATAGAATCACAGAATTGCTGAGGTTGTAAGGAACCTCTGGAGATCATCTTGTCCAACCCCTTGCTCAAAGCAGGGTCAGCAAAAGCAGTTGCTTAGGACCGTATCTAGCTGGGTTTTGAATATGCCCCCAAGGACAGAGATTCCAGAACCTCTCTGGAAAACTTCCTCCAGTATTTGATCACTCTTAGCGTAAAAATTTTCTTTCATGTATTGAAGTGGAATTTCCTGTTTCACTTTCTTGGTTTTTGTCTTATTGTTGGATATCACTGAGAAGAGTCCAGCTCCTTTCTTATTCCTCACCCATCAGGTATTTATACACATGAGTAAGATCCCTCCTGAGCGTTCTTGTCTCCAGGTTAAACAGATCCAGCTGTCTCAGCCTGTCCTCATACTACAGGTGCTCCAGTCTCTTAATAATCATGAAAGATTATTATCTTTGTGGCCCTTCATTGGACTCTCTCCAGTATGTCCATGTCTGCCTTGTACTGGCAAAACCAGGACTGAGCACAGTACTCTGGATGTTTTTCATGAGTCCTTAACACAGAGGAAGTATCACCTCACTCAGCCTGCTGGCAACATTCCTCTTCATGCAGCCCAGGAGGCTGTGGGCCTCCTTTGCCACAAGGTTGGACAGTCAATTTGGTGTCTAGCGGGATCTCCAGGTCTTTTTCTGCAAAGCTGCTTTCCAGCTGGTTGACCCTCAGCAGGTACTGGTGCCTGGGGTTTTACTTGACATTTCCTTTTGCTGAACTTCATGAGGTTCTTCTCTGCCTGTTGAGGCCCCTCTGAATGGCAGTACAACTATCTGATCCAACCAACACTCCCAGTTTTGTACCTTCTGCAAACCTGCTGTGGGTGCAGCATATACTGTCATTCATATCATTAATGAAATGAAAAAGTACTGGTCCCAGTCTTGACCCCTGGGAACACCATTAGTGACTGCCTTCCAGCTGAGCTTTGTGCCACTAGTGATAACTTGTTGATCCTGGCAGTTCAGCCAGCTTTCATTTCATTTCACTGTCCAATTAACTAGTGTGTAATTCATCAGTTTGTCAATGAAATGTTATGACATTGTGGAAAGCCTTGCTGAAGTCAAGTTACATAGCATCTACCACTCTCCCTTCATCCACCCTGCTAACCATTTCAACATAGAATGTGATTATCAGGTTGATTAGGCATGATTTCCCCTTCATAAATCTGTGCTGACAACTCCCAAGAGACGCCTTCTCCGTCATATGCTTGGAAAAGGTTTCCAAAGATTATTTGCTCCACCACCTTCCTGGGGATTGAGGTGAGGCTCAGCAGCTCACTAGAGCATCCCCCTTGCCCTTCTTGAAGATGACAGTGATCATTACTTTCCTCCAAGCCTCAAGAATCTCCTCCACTTGCGATGACCTTTAAAAAAATAATTGAGAGTGGCCTTGCAATGCCAGCTCCCTCAGCACTCATGGTTGTATCCCATTGGGTCCTATAGTCCAGTTTGTTTAAATATTGCTTAGCATTTGGCAGGGAGCCATGATTTTTGACAATGTCATGACCCCACATGTTTTCATACTACTCTGTGCTTGTGCAGTATGACTGTGACCAGCCACCATTTCCACTTTACGTCTCTGTGATTCACAGGTTTCCATTTTTTGAAACTGTCCTACTGATTTGGTCTCTCAGCAGGCTCTGTCCACTTTTTTTCCTTCAGATCAGGAAGTGCTTATATTTGAAAATATGTAGAATTATATATAAACACAAATATATGTATATAAAGGAGTGCACAAATATGTATAAAAATCCTAATAATTGCACATAGATATACTTTAGATATATATTTATATATAACTATGCATTAGTATATACATATATACAGATATGAAAGTTAATTATATGGATCCATAAAGGTGCAGGTATAAAATGTAGAAAACATTCTGTAGTAAGAGCTAATGCGATGAATAATTAAAGCTTAAATGTGAATAGAAAGTAATTAAACAAAGGCAAAAGGCTGGTGTGGGGCACCTAATATTACAAGGCTGCTGAGTTCTTCAAAGCTGTTCTTCTTGGATCATGGTCCTCACTGAATTCAGTTCCTCGGTGAATTGTTCCCAACAACAATCCTTGAGGCCGGGTGGGCTGACGTTCCAGAAAGTCTGTTTAATCTTGCGTGTAGTTACTTTATGTAGACCATTTACCTGTATGCGTACTATGTCAGCCAAACTCCTGAGAGGCTGAAAGGAGAAATTCTCTCAGCTGAAGAATGTCACAGGGTCAGAAACAGATTCAGAAGTGAATGCCACCATGTAGCTAGGGGCTGTGTGTTGACCAGAGTGCAAGCTGACCCTGCTGCAACTCACGATCTCAGCCCTGATAAAGGGGGACAGGCACATCCTCCTGCTGGAGGCTTATGCCATCACTTCTGATGGTGTAGGACAAAAAGCAGACTGTCTCTGATGAAACTGGCCTGGGAGACCAAAGGCTTTCTGTGAATGATCATTAGTTAGTTTTATCCAAATCAAACATTTCCTTTAATCTTAAAAAAAAAATAATCTTTAAACTGTTCTTTACTCTTCAAAAAAACCCCCCAAACCCACAGCAGAAACAAACCCCCAAAACAAACACGCCCCCCCCCCCCCAACCCAAACCCTTGGAAGTAACAATGAGTCTTCCATACAGAAAGAAATTTCAACTAAATATCTGATACAGTTAGAGATAGCATCAACTGTCCAAAACACAATTCTCCAGGGAGCTGCAAGCATGCTACCTGTTTGACAGTGGTCATAATTTAAAAAATATTTATAAGTACATTCCTGCATATTTAAGAAAAATACAACAGTATTTGTGGTTCCCAAAGGATTTCTTCACTGTATTTCAACAAAAGCTGACATTTAGAAAGCTCTTTTTGGTAAAGTTTTCCCTACAACAAACCACATGTTGTGATTTCAAACATGGTTTTGCATTAGATGGATTTATCATTGCAGTTATTTAGTTGTTTTTCTGTAAATCAGACCCACAAAATATAACAAGGTCTAAAGTGTACTCTTCACATTTGTATGGTAGCAATGGTGTGCAACAAGCCCATGCTGTGTCAATGAGAGATAATACCCCTACACACTGTACAGAAAGATGACTCCCCTGAAGTTTGAGCTATTAGGTTTACATGGGACAAAAAGTATGCTGTTGTTGAATATTAACAAGACAAAATGGCAACAGGACATTTGATTCCCCAAAAGTGGGGAGCTAAAACAGAAGCAGTAGAAAATGAGCTACAAGAGAAGCAGGGGACGTGTTCTTTTCTTCCTGTATGGCAGACAACAGATCTCACACCCTAGAGTAATATGTGAGTTGCAAAATACTCTTATTTGCTCTTTCATTTATCCAGTGCTAGAACTTCTAACCATTTGTTAAAATCAATGATGATTTAAAAAATATGAAAATGTTGTCAAATAGCTGGTGAATACAGTTATGATACCACAAACAAAATCTAAATATATTAGTGCAATACATTCCAAACATAGCAAATTAAATGTAAAACAATTGCTATTGTCAGATAAATTTGACTCCTAAATATAATACTTTGTATGTGGTTCTGTTTATTTCATTTTTTTTAATTTATTTATCTAAACTATATAATCTAACTATAGTGGAATAAAGACATTTACATGTCATTATGTAAAGATATTTACATGTCATTACATAAAGACATGTGATTATTCTCTTAGTTCACACTGAAAGAAAAAACATATATGCAGAAGAAAAACTTACTGTTTCATTAGAAGTTCAAAACTGGTATGGTTCCAAAGTTATTATTCAAGATAAATAACCTATGAATTTAAATATTTTAAAACTACATGCATCTGCAACTTGATAAATGACTATTAAATAAGAAAAATAATTCTGTCGTCTCATGTACTTTTCCTCTATGCCCTCTTCCCAAAACTTGTTTTACGTACCTCTGCCTAAAAAAAAAAAAAAAAAAAAAAAGCAGCATCAGTGAATCCTAATTTCCTGACAGAAAAAAAAAAAAAAAAAGGCAATTTTCAGGTAAAGCAGATCTATTTCTTCTTTTTTGAAAAAACAATAAAGCCATCAGCACAGTGACAGACATGTTAACACTTTTGAAAAAAAAAATCAGTTGCCCATAAGTTGCACATCGGTTTCCATATATTTAGAAATTACTTTTCATAAAAGCACACTGCTGAGAAAAATCTAAGCATGCTAAAAAAGAAATACTTCCAGAGAAGTTTTTCTTGCCTTGTAGGTGGTGAAATACAGACAAAAATTAATCTGTGGTAGAATATAACTGAATATTTTTCACTTTTTTTGCAGAAAGTTTTGACTTTACATCCCATACTATGTTAGCTGTATTTTATACAGACATATTTAGTTAAATGCAACAGCAATTGTAGAAGGGATGAGATGGAGTCACCAAGACACTACTACACTATTGTTCCTGTGTGGTATTATGGGTACATTGGGCATGGGCCTGGAGACAATGGAATAGAAGTAAAATGAATGTCCAATAGTCTTCACTCCAGGGAATGACTGCAACTGTTAATACTGCTAATAGTGCAGGTCTGCTCTCTGCCAGGTCTAAAAGGGAAACTATAGAGCCATGTGGTTACAAATACCTGCACGGCAATGCAATGCACATATTGTGTAAACGAATGGAAAGATGAAGTGTCCTTCATCAATATATGCATCTGTGCTGTAACAGAAGTATGTCCATGTTTATAAATTATTACTTTTCATGTTTCTCTTTTTCTAAATATTGATAATTCAAGCACAATGAAGCAAGCCAAATTGCAGGAGTGTCTAGAAATATATTACACACAGACTCTCCCCAAAAGCTATTGGATCATTTGAAAAACATCAGATGAAGCCACTTCATTTTACCATGTTTTGGGGGTAGGCTTCCTTTATCATTTTGCTGTATTAAAATTGTAAATTTATAAACAGTTAAAATTTCCTTAGTTTGGACAAGTTGCATGTGTTTCATCCATTTAAAACCCAGTGCTTTAATGGAAAATATCACTAGTTTATTTCCAGAATAACTTAAGAAAACATTTACAAAAAGGGTAAACAAATTCCTAACTCAATAATTTTTATGTCTTACTACTAGTAGTAGTTCTATTTCTCCCCCTCAGATACTAAAATTGCATGTCCTCTGCTGGACTGATTCCAAATTCATCTGAGTACTCTAATGAACAGGGGTGGATTATTAATCATTGTCTCTTGGACTGATTACTGTTTGGCTGTTTCTCAAAGAATTATGCATTAAATGCAAAATGGAAAGGCTGCTGCCATGGATAAAAGACCATAAGAGGAAAGATGGCCCTGAAGGAAATGTGCAGCTTAAGTTCTTTTCTAACCCTGCATACCTTCAAGGGACAATTCATGTCTTCTTATGACCAGGGGGTGTTTATTTCTTTGACTGTAAAGGGAGTCTCAGTCACTCACATGACTAACCCTCAGGCATCTAATGCATGGCCAGTTGAATTCCATCCATGAGTGTTCTGTGCTGCTTGTGACACATAGACTCCTTTCACAAAAGAAACAGATAAAATGAGAACATACTTCTGTTCTAAGACAAATTTACACATTTCTTTAGCTTAAATAGAATAAGACAATGTACCTAGAGGTGAATGGAAACGTGTTTTTTTCATCAGCTATGGTCTGAAGATTTGCAGGAATGTGATTGCTTACAGTCATAGGCATTCTGTGACTATGGTAAAAAATTATCAACATGAATCTTTCATATTCACATAGAGGATTCATATGGAGATATTACAAAACCTAACAGGGACTTTAATCCCAGGTTTTCCAAAATGAATGCAAAAAACTTGTGGAAAAAAAAGGGTAATTCAAGAAGCAATAGGATATGACATTAACTGCAAATTTACCAATAGATGACTGATGGTGGTTAACACTTTTGGATAAAGGTGCATTACAGTGTCTAAGTTCTGCCAAGACTTTGATTTTAAAAATTTCTTAAATCAAGATTACTGACTAGTCTTTGCTGACGTGATGTCTTTGTCTAGATTCCCAGGATTTTGGGGGTTATGTGTCCCAAGAGTTTGTTTTTCCTCTGTCGTCCAGGCCCTGAGTTTGCCTGCTGTTATTCCTGCAACATCACACTTTTCTGAGTGTTAACAGTTTCTGACCCTTCATCTGGTTTCCCCAAGATGCTCTTTTGTAACGAAAAAAATGTTTACAAGTACTTCCGAGGAAGAATGAAGTCCATATTAACATGGAGATTTGAAATGTTCTGAATAGTCCAGCCCTGTCTTTTGCTCACGCTAGCCCTATTGAGCCAGTCACCTGTGTTGGACATTTCATGTTGAGATATGATTTTATTGTACATTCCATGCAGAAAGGCATGGCCTTTAAAGTCCTTTCTTTATCCATTATTAACTGAAAACTGGGCTTCTGGGTTGCTGCTACAAGGCGGTTTTGAGGAACAAGAAAGGACAAAGAATGACAACGTTGCCTGCTAGCATCCTTGAAAGAAGATATCACTCTGAAAGAAGAAATCCTTACTGATATAAAACCTTCCTTCCTCCTCTACAATCAACATCCTAGCAATTAATCAGACTCATATCAACCCAGAAACACAATCAAACTACACATATGCATAGACTATGAAAGCTTATTACTTGTTCTGGGAGGTTTACATATAGAAAAGGAGAATATGAATGTCATATTTTTTGGAGAACCTTTCAACAACATTCAAGGCAGAGAAATGTCTACTTATTCTATCCCCAGTCTTGTTGGTCTCACTGTAATAGTCATTTATAATTTGGCTGGACGAGAAATATTAGCCAAACATACATCTACTTTTCTGTCATGAAGATGTAGGGAGTACTCTCCTTACATGCCTTTACAGTGTCCGTGACTGATATGCTTGATAGCCATATGCTTGGTAAACTAGATTTCTGAACAGCTATAGGATGTCTTTTAAAGCTCTGACCCAAGGGAATAAATTTGTTTTTAAACTGCTGTAGTGAACAATAGTTATCAAATTAGTCAAAAGCCCAAAACAGGAAAACAACAGAACAAAAATGATTTACCAGTATTTACTATTAAAATTTATTACGGCTCCCGAGATAGTTTGCAATAAGAAGATGCTCTCTTTTTTCAGGTCAATGAAAAAGCAACTGAAAATCCCACAAAACCTTAAGCTAATGAGAGTAGACCTCTTTGAAAAATGTTATTTTTAAAGGTTAGCAAATCAATATATACATCAATAACTGCTTACACCCATAAAATTACATTTTTTCTTTTTTATTTTAAACTGACAAAGTTAAGCATGAGAAGGCTTTTATTTTAATTCTGGTATATGAGTGATACACTAACACAGTTTATGTCTTGGTAGCAGTTTTTTAATGAAAATATCAACACAACTGTGGTTGTCATAGTCTAGACTCAAGCCTTATTTTTTAATGTTGTACAATGAATTCTTCATTCAGTATGTGGTTGCTTAGTAAAAGCTGAAATAAATAAAGTTAGCCTGACTTTAATAACTAGGTGTTCATCTGGAGTGAATCATTGACTTTGATGACATTATTGACATGAATTGATTCACTTTGGATACATGGGTAAGTAATTTAGATCTCAATCTAAACTACAAAATGTATTCTAAAAAGCTTATTTACACACTCAGGAAGGGGAGGGTGGGACAGAGGAATTAATCTCACTTAGCTATAGGCATGTAACTAAAGCATATAAAGTATAAGCCAAATCTTTCTACAGATTCTGTACAATGGTAGAAGAGTAAACTCTGCATCAGCTTTAGGAAGCGTCTGTTTTTCTTCACAGATTATGCACAAAGTGCAGAATGAAAAGTGTCATAATGTAAGTATCTTGGTTAGATGCTTAAATTTAAATGATACATTTTATTCACATCATTGAAACTATTGGCTGAGTGAATACTAAACTTTGATGCTGTCACTCAGTCTTACACCTGGGCGTTTATTCAATGTTTATAAGTATAGGGACTCATCTCTGGACCTGTCACTTCATTCTCCATATGTGCTAACACTGCAGTTAAAACTCTGATATAAAGACTCTTCATTGTAGAAATAATTTGCTCAAAGTAATTTGAATTGAGCATTAAGGTAATTTTTTTTTGATAATGCAAAAAGAGCTCTGACATTGGGAATAAACCCTGTAGGATATGCAAAATAAAAAAAGTATTACTAATGGAAGAGGCTTGTCATTTAAATACTCTTTTCTCAGTTAAATAATGTTCTCAGTGTTTGGAACGATATGTAGTTTTAAATACCCTGTGTTTACATTGCAGCAGTTAATAATCCAAATTTTGGAATTAGTATTAGTTATTAGTATTTTGGGAAGATCTTCTCTGCTAATATCATACACCAGAAATCATTATCCTAAATAGAATTTAAAGAGCTGAAGCCAAAAATTACATCTTCTTTCCCTTCAAGTGTTTTTGTCACTAGAGGACCAGACATATGCTGTATTTCCTCTGAATGTCATTAAATTACATGCACATAGTCGTTGGAATGACCTAGGGAGCACACTTCATCTACATTCCATAGTCATGTAAAATTTTAATTACTTTGCTCCTCTTAATATATTTTTTATTACATTCATAAGGATCAAAGAGCATCCTCTGTTGGCTAATACAACACCTGATTCTGTTGTGCTACTAGCTTAATGTAGACTTGTGAATAGGGTAACTAACAGTGTTATGAAAGGGCATGGGTTCAATTCCTGTAGAGGATTTGCTTTCATTAAAATTTCTTTTATTAACATCTACCTTCTTCTTACTGGGATGTGACTAAATTAATTTTTAGTTTTAAATTATTTTTCTCATATTTCTAATTGGTGTATCCAGAATCCTGGGAGCATGAAAACAATAAGGAAGACATTAGAATAACAAAAGAGATCTCTAGGCAAACTTTTCTATTTTTATACAAAAAGATAGTCATTATTTTGAAAAAGAGACCTTTAAATTCTGACCTAAACTTCTAAAGGAAGATTTTAATTTGATCTGCAGTTGATCTGCAGTTTGAGCTGAACAAGATTTGAGTCCTATCTTAAGATTAAGAATGGCAAATATAGCAGCTGTAAAGGAATAACTTTCTTGTTTTAAGACAAATCAATCCTTGTACTGGATAAACAGAGATCAGGTTTTTTTCTGTGAGTTCAAGATGAAATGTAGGAAAGGATTACCTTAAGCTGTTGTGAATTAGTTCTAGATGATCAAGGTCAGTCATGATTATCTGGTGGGTTTGATTATGATTATTCTTTTCTACATAGGCCTAGCTATTATCTTATTTCAATGCTCCTTCTTCTAGGGCAGGAGCTGAAGACTCAAAAAGGCCTCTCAAGTGCATAAGCAGGAGCATTTACCTACCACCGCAAATGTAAATCTGTAGTATCATCATCTCATTCACAAGGTGTAGTTCAAATTGCTTCACCTCAAAAAAGATATTGTAAAATCAAAAAGATTCAGAAAAAGGACAGAAAAGGTGATAGCACTTAATGGAATGACTTTCATTTACTTAAAATACAGTCAGACTGCAGAACTCCTTACCACAGAATGCCTTAGATGCTAAAAAAATTATATAAACTCAAAGAGAAATTGAACACATTATTAGAACACAAAGCCACATAAGGTACTAAACTTATAGGAATTTACAGGAACTATGCCGGCTCAGAAAATCCCAGACCTGGTGGACTTGGCAGTGTTAGGTTAACAGCTGGACTTGATGATCTTAAAGGTCTTTTCCAACCTAAACGATTCTATGATGCTGTGATTCTAATATATTTGAAACTACTAGAGCAAAGTGTCATTGCGTACGTTTCTACAGTTAGGCTGCTTCCTAAGCATCTAATTTTAAATGTCATTGGAGACAAGCTGTGGTCTGTACCAGTACAGCTGTTCTGTGTGCCTTAAACAGGCCTTAGATGCCCCATTTTTCACAGACAGGAAGGCTGTGTCATGTTCTAATAGAAGGTAGCCAGCTACCTACCAAATATGAAGTAAATCCAGACTTAATCATACGTGAAACATACAGATTGCTCCACATTTGGACACAATGTACTTGTACAAACATGTCCATGACAATGCTAAAGTCAGGGTCATCAGAACCTTGAAGACTATTTAATTCAGCAAGAAAGAAAATGTTTTTCTCCTTTCTTGTTCAGGCTCCTGTCTCTATCTGCATCAACTAATGACACCTGTAACTCTTCTCCTAGGGATTCAGCTGTATGTGATTCAAGGTTTTTGCTGTTTTGATATAATTTTGGTATAATTTTGATATGGTCCAGCTGCATAACCTCGACTCAAAGTTCCATGAAAATTGCCAAGTTGTGAGAAAGGACTGTGAGAAAGTAGATAGAATAGAGCTATGCAAGATGAGAGAGCTAAGACTGCTGATGCAGGGATAAGTAGCAGTTCAAGGATAGAGGAGGAAAAACATTGACATGAAAATATATAAAATCCTAAGAAAAAAACAGTGAGTCAGAAGAAAGCAGCTCAGCAGCATTATCAGCCCATTCAAAGGAGCAGTGGAGGCTGACCTGTCTGACCTGATTGATAACTGACAAGCCCGCAAAGACCCTTCAACTACTTTAAAAAAGGTGGTGAGCATATTGATGGTTAGCTAAGAAACTCCTTTGTCCTAAGTATCTGTCATGTGTGTTAGTCACAGGTATCTACCTTATATTTCCAACTTGTGTCTAAAGAAACTTTGTAGAATCTCTTCACATGAAGTGAAAGGTGCCCAGAAAAAGTGACCCAGAGAGCGAGGGCTACAATATCTTTTGAAAGGATTTCACACTCCACAGGGAAAGAAATCTTGTTTGACTCTTCAGATGTTGACTTTCCTCATGTGTTCATTAATTCATAGCAACTGATTTCTTAGTATAGAAAAGGAAAACAAATAAACCAAACACTTCCATTAATTTTAAATTTCACTTATCTAAACCATTATAGGACTTGTTTCTTGTCCATCTTGGTTGTAATACAAAATTTTGCCTGATTTGTAATTCACATAATTAGTCTTATTTCAATCCTGATAAATGCTGTGAGTTCAAATTCTGACTTGTTCCAATGCATATAAATGTTAATTTTCACCCCATTGCCTATAATAGGATGCAATTATTTTGCAATTGCAAATACAGTTTGGAAAAGCAATAACCATTGAATTTAAGAATGATTTGAACCTTATCTCTGTGGTGAGTTCATAGGCTGTATTTCTTCTAATGACAGAAACTGATCCTATAGTGATCTTTATGTATTTTATTATTTCAAGGTACTCTATTTTTTTCTGTTTTGGATCTAGCAGCTTCTTTTGATCATCACATGCAGTATTGCAGAATCCTTCTAGAAACATAGCAAATGGCTTCTTTCAGAGAAGTCCCATTTCATGTTTAGATTAATATTAATTAGATTATGTTCTTTTTTCTATTTAGACATTGAAACTGGGAGATATTCTAAAAAGAAGCAGTTTGTCCTGTCTCCTGTGTATTGTATTTTAAATATATCTCTGCAGTTTGGATGATACTTAGAGCAATATTTTAGCGTGAGATATTGACAAGTATATATATAATTTTTTTCACTGCATGCATAGATGTATACCAGCACAGTTATCGGAATGCCTTCACTAAGAGATGTTAACTAATTGTGAGGGTTGAAGGGTGATTGTTACTGTATTATCTATTACCTCTTTTTTTTAATAGAAGTACATAAAGTAGTTATGTGAGCAAGTATTGACTGCTCAGCTGTGTCATGTTCCATCCTTAGAGTTGGTTCAAACAGATTTCTGAAAGGTTAGATGAACTTTGTATGTGTATTTCAACCTCAATGAACTATGTGCCATGCCACAGAGTTAGACATATTAATACAATTATCGGTTCTGATTATCACTGATGGTTTTATAATGGATATTCAGAAAATCTCTCTGGCCTTTTACATAGCAATGCGAACCAACTCCTAATTCACTGTTATCAATCAAAGGAACATTACTTCAGGAAGGTATGCTGCACCATGTCCTTTTCCAGCAGAGTTTTAAGTATCTGGTGGTCCCAGGATTCCCTACAGATCACAAGAACACCTGAGGCTCACTAGTGAGTTTGGCATGAAGGCAGTACTGATTTATATTAGACTCTCAAACAGCTTAGATTTCCAGGTTCAGATGTGCAAGGAGAATTCTTCTTTTCTTAGCTTAAATTTCTTTCTATATGCAACATTTCATTTTCCATATACAATATGTAGAGTTTCAGTTAACTACAATTGTAGCTTTAGGTTTTATCTCTCCAACAGTCTAAATGATTAAAGATTTAGCAACTCTGCTTGGAGAGTTCAAAAGTATGATTGCGCATTTGACTGTCTTCTGCAATCCATATCAGTTAAATAGGAAACACTTTTTCCTTTTCTTGCTGAGGAACGTAAAACAGTGGATTTGAAACCAGTAGACTTCAGTCAGGAGTTAGTAAACTCCATCCTAGTACACACATCTAGAATGCAAAATACTGCTCCTCACTAGCAAGTCCATTGTAGAAATGCACTGACTTAAGAGAGGAAAACTAAGCTACTCAAAGCAGCCCCTTCTGTTGTTTATCATTTAATATTTTCCCTAGGACTTTTCATGTGATTCTCTAACTTATATATTTAATATGAAAGCGTACTCCTCACATATAAAATTCTCTGAGGTTTGATTCCTAATTTTTTTAGATTTTTCACCCCTTCTTTTATTTCATTTCAGTTTTGTCAGAACTTTGGTTGCTTAGCTGCTTTGTAAGTGTGACTAAATGTCTGAAACTCTTTTAGCACAGGGTATTTAAATATCTGAGCTGGTTACAAGGTTTTCTAAACTTTCCCTTTTTTGGCAGTTTTATATTCTTTATAATCCTCTAAAACTTTCTCTAAAGGGTTTTCTTATGAACAGGGTTAGACTGGATTTTCAGCCCTTCTTTTATTCACTCACTTCTGGCTGCATCAGGTGTTTTGGTTGGTTTGTTTTTTTTCTGTTTTGGGGGTTTTTTTACAGTTAGTTTATGGGCAAGTACCACTAGAATAATCACTTTGTGTGTGTTTAGTTATTGCAGTCTTGCCAGCATAGATTCTGAGCCTATAATTCATTCCTCATAATTGTATTTAGATACTTTCAGTCTTCCTCTTCCTTTAAAAAAAACCCCAACCCAACCCAACCCAACCAAACCAACTAACCAACCAACCAAAAAACCCTAATGGGCTATTTTTTGAACTGTTGCAGCTCATCTCATGCACTCTGCAGAGCTGTAGACCCCTTTAAGTGTTTTACGCTGAACAGAATCACATAGATTTCTTCCATTGAAATTTGTGTTGTTAATTTTCTTTTACTTAAAAGAAAATTGGTTGTGCTGTGTCTCGTCCCCACATAATCAATATTTCTAAATAATTTCAATTTTTATGACAATGTGATTATTAATAGTATCAAACCACTATTACCAGTAACAGAAAACTGCACAGCATATTCACTAATTCACTTACACGGTTTACTCACACAATCATTCATAGTTACGCAGTTGGAACAACAAATGGGAGGCCAACACCAACTCAGTACTCAGAAGTGGAGGATTGTACTGACACGCCAGTGGCTTTGAGGTTGGTGTTCACATGACCCTTCAGAGGACCCTTTGTTTCTTCAGGATCGTATATAAACTTGTCATCTTTTTCCACGTATCAGACACCTCTGGACATGATCAGTGTTACACAATCTATTGTTGATGTTCATTTATGCTAGTGGTCTTGTGCAGATATGGCAGACTCTATCTGTCCTGAGTTTCTAAATTCTGATGAGTCAGTGAGCCCTACTTAGCCCCAGAGCTCATCAGTCCTTGGGAAACTTTCACATACCAGCTTCTCAGCAGGTGAATTTCCTCCCTCTGGCCTGTTGCTTTCTGGTAAGTAGTTGTCTATCCACACCTGCAGACACTCATAGAATCCATTCTGTATACACAAAATTACACAGGAGCTTTTATGACGTTTGGAGAGTATAGTTCTGAGAAAATATAACAGTTCTGAGAAAAAATAGTATTCCCTGATTTTTACAAAATTTCTGGCCTCTGCAATGAAGCTGTCATCGAATGAGTACCAGTATTTTTTGCAGTTATATCTCAGTGGGAAACAGTTTATTCATTCATGCAAAAGCACTCAAGACTTAAGAAAATATCTTAGTCCTCCCTGTGAGGAAATGGAAACTTCAAGGTGCTGTTTTTCTTTTCTATCATCACCTACTGAGGCTCAGAACAGTTCTGTAGCCAGAGCTACAGATGGATGATCCAGTTGTGATTCTGTTCTACCTGATCCAGATCAGAGATTTCAATTTTAATCTCTAGGATTCCAGGTATGTATCACCTGTTAGATTATTAACATCTGTCCTGTTGAAACAGTTGAATTTTCTCTAAATAAGTATTTGATGAGTTAGAAGAAGTAATTAATTCAAACAACCCACTCAGAAGGATCATGTTAAAATCCTCACCAATGTCATAATGAATGGGCTGCTGACAACATAAGCATCACCATAAACCCATCCTTCTCTGAGTATGTCATACACCGTATCTTTTTATATTGTCCCTAGTTTATAAGAACAGGAATGATTATTAACATTGCTATAATTAATAATATCAGTGTTACTGTTAATAATGTAGACATTATCCATAGTATTCTGAATTCCCTGAAAGAATCCTGAGAGGAAATAGATTGCAAAGCTAATTGTGTCTATTTTGGAGCTATAGAAATAAAAAGAAGGATCAAGAAGTTCTAGAAGACAGGAAAATAAGATTGTAGAGTTGCTGATTATGGACTTCTGATGAAGGCCTGACCTTTGTGGGTGAGTTACAACATAAAGTAAAAGGGTGGTGAGCTGAGAAATGAAGAAGAAGAATGGGTCAACCTCATATATGCATTCAGCAAAGATTCTGAGGTCATACAGAATAGCAAAATGATACAGCACTGAGATTTACATTAGATGATTATGGTATGTGAGACTAAGGACTACCTGAAAAGTAATTCTACCTGTTGATGTAGCTATAACCACAGAATAATATCTAACTGAGATAATGACAGTTGAGATGTTTTCACTACATAAATATTTCTGTATTTAAAGATAACTTTAAATTTTAAGTCAAACATTACAACAATGTAAGCTGAGAAACCTCGACTTTAAGGATATAATACTACAGTTCTCTGTGTGTTTCTCTGGAAACAGCCTATCATATCTGAAAAGTCAATAAAAGTTGAACTTCTTTTTCCTTACTAACATATGATTATTTCCACAACATTGCAATGTCTGGCCACAATGCTGATTGACTCTCCCCAGAAAGAACGCTTAATGATAAATTCATAATCTGAAAGAAATAAAACAATCACTCAGAGTGAAATTGTAGAAAGTATGAATTGAAATAAAATATTGTCTCTTATAATAAATCACATTTTAAATTAAAATTGCATACTGGACATTTCAGTACAGTGTATTCCTCTCAGATTTTTCATTTTCAGTGATTAGAATTACTATCAGCTGTCATTCATACCAAATAGTGAAATGCTCCACAGATACTTGAGCATTTAGGAACTGCTGGAGAGTCAGCTCAGTGATCTCATGGGAGGAGTAACCTACCAAAAGGAAAAGATGAAAATGAACACTCAAAATGTCATGTTGCTAAATAGCAAACCCCATCTTGTTGCAGCTGCAGAATAGCATATTGGACACAGTCCACTCATCTCCCCTTGCAAATGACTGAGCAAATGCAGCTGCTTTCCAGCGTGTTTTCTACTGGGACCTTTGTATATCAGGCCACAGAGTAAAAAAATTAAGCAAATAACTGTTAAAGGAACTGGACCAGGTTTACCTCTGGTGTGACACCATACACTTCAATTTGGCTATGCCAGAAGTTTTTTCACTTTGTTTTGTTTTATATATATTTTTAGTTTGTATTGTTGTCCTTATTGCTCATATTATTCAATATGGTAAAAAGGAGCTACAAATAATTCTAGCAAAATATCTAACTGATGTTCAGTCACAGAAAACTTTTTAGCCAGATTATAGGAATCCTTTGATCTGAAACCTTCTAGCTAAGTTCTACCTCAGAGAAAAAGAAAGCAAGCACTTGTCCTTTTTCATCAATTCACTACCTGACAAATAGAAAACAAAAATGGACAAAATATCTGCTGATGTCAGCCCAATCAGCAGAACTAGATTAATGTAATGTAAAACATTCCCTTTCAGCTATATGTATCAGAGCTGTTATATTTTATTAGAGCAATTATTGCCATATACAAACATAGAATCAGAGAATATCTCAAGTTTGAAGGGACCCATAAGGATCACTGAGTCCAACTCCCTGCTCCTTGCAGGACTACCTAACACTAAATCTTATGACTAAGAGCACCATCCAGACACACCTTGAACTCTGACAGGCTTGGTGCAAGACCACTTCCCAGGGGAGCCTGTTCCAGTGAGTGAAGAACCTCTCAGTGAAGAACCTTTTCCTGATGTCCAACCTGAACTTCCCTGATGCAGCTTCATTCCATTTCCTCATGTCCTATCGCTGATCACCAGAGAGGAGACCAGCACCTACCCCTCTGCTGCTCCCCATGAGGAAGTTGTAGACTGCCATGAGGTCACCCCTCAGACTTCTCTAAGCTCAGCAAACCAGGCAACCTCACCCACTCCTCATAAGTCTTGACCTCGAGACCTTTCACCCTCTCGGTCACCCTCCTCTGGACACACTCTGATAGTTTGATGTCCTTATACTGAGGTGCCCCAAACTGCACACAGCACTGAAGGTGGGGCTGCACCAGTGCAGGGCAGAGTGGGACAATCACCTCCCTCGACTGGCTAGCTATGCTGTGCTTGATGCTTCTGCACCCAGGACCTGGCTGGCCCTTTTTGCTGCCAGGCACACTGTTGACTCATATTCAACTTGTCAACCCAGACCCCCAGATCTCTTTCTGCAGGGCTGCTCTTCAGCCTCTAGTACCCCAGTGTGTACGTATAACCAGGATTACTCCATCCCAGGTGGACAATGTGGCGCTTGCTCTTGTTAAATTTCATACAGTTGGTGATTGCCTAGCTCTCTAGACTCTCCAGATCTCTCTGTAAGGCTTCTCTACCCTTGAAGGAGTCAACAGCTTCTCCTTTTGTCTAGTCTGGAGAACACTAGTCTAGACACTGGCTGAGGTCCAACCTCATTGCTCTCTACAGCTTCCTGAGGAGGGGAAGTGGAGAGGGAGGTGCTGAGCTCTTCTCCCTGGGATTCTGGGATCCAGTGATAGGACAAGTGGGAATGGCTCCAAGCTGCATCAGGGAGGCTTAGACTGGACATTAGGAAGCATTTCTTGCCGAGAAGGTGGTCAAACACTGGAACAGGCTTGGTAGAGAGGTGGTCAATGCCCCATGCCTGTCCAATCCTCTTAATAATATGCTTTAACTTTTGGTCATCCCTGAATTGGTTAGTTAGGCAGTTAGACTAGATGATCATTGTAAGTCCCCTCCAACTGCAAATATTCTAGTCTAGTCTAGTCTAGTCTAGCCTAGCCTATTCTATTCTATTCCATTCCATTCCATTCCATTCTATTCTATTCAATATCATTGGCAAACTTACTTAATGTACATTCAATTCCTGTGTCCAGATCATTTATAAAAATATTGAAGAGCACTGGCCCTAAAATTGAGCCCTGGGGAACCCCACTGGTGACTGGCCACCAGTCCGGTATAACCCCTTTTACTATAACCCTTTGAGTTTGACCTATCAGCCAATTGCTCATCCAACAGATCATGGACTTGACTAGCTGTATGCTGGACATTTTGTCCAGAAGGATACCATGAGAGACAGTATCAAAAGCTTTGCTAATTTCCACAAAACCCACGACTACTAGCTTGCCTTGGTCAACTAGATGGATGGCCTTGTGATGAAAGGAAATTAAGTTGATTAAGCAGGACTTTCCCTTTATGAACCGTGTTGTCTATGACTAATAATTGCATTGTCTCAAGTGTTTTTCAACACTGAGCCCCGGGCATTGGTCCCACAGCCCTGGCTCATCCTGGCAGTCTTCAGCCAATGCCTCTGCAGGGCATGGGATGTCAAACACCAAATAATCCTCATCCAACCACACTGAGGACAAGATGGCTGCCATCCCTGACCTGCACAGGGGGCAGTTTGGCTTCTGCAGTGCCCAGTACAGTGCACAGTCTAAGCAAAATTGGTGGAGGCAGGGTGACATGTAGGCTACATCATCTTGATCATCGTGGCAATGGGGCAGCTCCACTAGCTCTTGGTGGCCATACTCTCTGCATGCTGCAGCAGGCCAGGGAGTGCTGAAGACAAGGAGCTGCTCCCTTTTGCTAGCACCACAGTGGTGGGTGCTGTGCAGTGCAAAAGGGAGAAAGGCCATGGTCATTCGCTGTCCTGGGTCAGAGGGGGAAGAAGAAATGTCCAGGTCCCTTGGGAAGGACACCCTCCTGGCCTCCATGGTTTCTGCCGCAGCACTCCCTGCTGGCCAGAGCCAGGCTCAGGCTGTAGGACCAGCAGGTCCCTGAGCCCCATCACCTGCCCCACAGCCACCCCAAGAGGGACATGTCCCTGCACAACTCTGTTTGTAAAGAAATGCTTCCTAATGTCCAGTCTAAACTTCCCCTGATGCAGCTTGGAGCCATTCCCACGCGTCCTATCACTGGATCCCAGAATCCCAGGGAGAAGAGCACCTCCCTCTCCACTTCCCCTCCTCAGGAAGCTGTAGACAGCAATGAGGTCATCCCTCAGCCTCCTTTTCTCCAAACTAGACAAGCCCAAAGTCCTCAGACACTCTTCATAGGACATGCCTTCCAGCCCTTTCACCAGCTTTGTTGCCCTCCTCTGAGTGCGTTCAAGGACCTTCACATGGTGAAGGTGTAGCCACCCTTTATGTACCGGAATACTGTGATGAGGTCACACCTGAGCCTTCTCCAGGGAAAAAAGACCTAACTCCTTCAGTCTTTCCTCATAAGGCAGGTTCTCCAGCCCTTTGACTATCTTGGTGGCCCAGCTTTGGACCCTCTCCCATCTGTCCGCATCTTTCTTGAATTGTGGGGACCAGAACTGGACACAATACTCCAGCTGTGGCCTGACAAATGCTGAGTAGAGTGGGATGATCATGTCTCTATCTTTGCTAGTAATGCCCCTGCAGATGCAGCAGAGGATCTGACTTGCCTTCATTGTTGCAGCAGTGCATTGCTGACTCATGTTCACCTCGTTGTCCACCAGGACACCCAGGTCCCTTACAGCAAAGGTCTCCCCAGCCACACAGATCCCAGCCTGTACTGGGCTCCGTGGTTATTCTGACCCAGCTGCAGGACCTTGCACTTATCACTTAGACTCCTTCAGGGAGTAACTTTCTTTGCCTTTGGTTTTCTCTTTCTCCCTTTGTTTCTTGGCTGACTCACTGTTTCCCAAAGGTCATGGCCACCACACCAACAGAGCATGCAATGGCACAGCTCAGCCTCCATTGCTTTGGTGAATTGCCCAGTTTTTCCTCTGCCAGGTCAGAACAAGCCCCCTGCCATGACACTTCTGGCTGCAGGCATCAATTTTGAAAACCAAAGCAGAGAGATACACAAACAGCACATCTCTCCCCAGACAACACCCACCCCCTCCCCCCTCCACTGGGAAAAATACCTTGGGGATTGATGGCACTTCAATTTCTATGAGTAGGCACGTGTCTATAAACCCTTGCCACCTACCTGCCCATCGGGGCTCACCAGCCTGCGCAGCTGCCCTGCCGCTGCCCGTCCGATCAGCTCAGCGGTGGATGGGGCCTGGAGGGGAAACCCTGGGCAGAGCTGTCTGTGGGCAGCAGGGAGTGACAAGCAGACAGATAGCATCCTCTGCATGCTGCGCTCGTCATAGGGCAACCCTCCTTTTTGCTTAGGGAATTTCAGTAACAAGTGAAAAGGAGCCAGCCCACCAAGGCTTGCCCTTCACAAAACTTTTATTTCAGAATAGGTGTGCCTCATGTCTCTGGAATCCTTCTGTAAGTGAAGACTGCTTTTGTTTCCCCTCTCCCAATCCCTTTCAGGAAATATTATACAGGGTTGTTAAACACATCATCAGCGTTAAAGACACCAATGCTTTGTCTACGTCCCTATTTGTGAGGTGGCCAGCCTCATCAAGTAACAGACCAATGTTATCTCTGATCCTCCTTTTCCTGTTAACATATTTTAAAAAGCCCTTTTTGTTGTCCTTCACAGTGCTGGCCAGCTTGAACTCTAATTGAGCTTTGACCACATGAATTTTCTCCCTACAGTGGCAAACAGCATCTCTGTAGTCCTCCCATGTTTTCTGTCCTTGCTTCCGATGTCCATACACTTTTCTGCCTAAGTTCTAGAAGAAGATCCTTGCTCAGCCAAGCCAGCCTTCTGTCCCTCTTGTTTGATTTCCGAGACTTTGGAATTGCCTGCTCCTGCACTCTTAAGAGATGGCTCTTAAAAAGTGACCAGCATTCATGGACCCCAATACCTTCAAAGGCACATTCCCAGGGAACATTACTAACTAGCTCCTTCAGCAGCCTGAAGTCTGCTCTCCCCATATCCAGGGTCAAAGTCTTGCTGGCAGTTTTTCTCCTCTCACCAATGATTTGAAACTCAACTGCATCTTGGTCACTGTGACCAAGACAGTCACCAATCACCACTTCGCCCATAAGTCCCTCTCTGTTTACAAACAACAAATATAGGAAGGCATCTTTCCTAGTCAGCTCCCTTGGTACCTGCACCAAGAACTAAATTTCAATGGGCTTCAGGAATTTCCTGGACCTGTTTGTGTCCGCTGCATGATAGTCCCAGTGGACATCTGGGAAGTTAAAATCACCCATAAGGACAAGGACAGATGATCTACAGATATCCCTTAATTCCTAGTAGAATAATTCATTGGTGCTGGCCTGGATGGGTGGTCAATAGTAGCCTTCCACAACAACATCTGCTTTATTTGCTTTCCCCTTGATCCTTACCCAGAGGTTCTTAACCATATCGCTAACTGTAAGCACCATACAATCCAATCCCTCCCTTACATACAGCACACACTGCCCACCTCATCTGCCCTCCCTATATGTCCTGAAGAGCTTGTAACTGTCCATCATGGCATACCAGTCACAGGACTCATCCCACCAGGTTCCGCTTATGCCAATGATATTGTAGCTCCGAGACTGGGCCAAAGCTTCTAGCTCCTCTTGTTTATTATTGTTATATAAAATATAAAATATATAACAATATAATATATAATATGTAGACTATTATATATAATATAGCACTACATTATATAATATATTAATATTAATCAATTGGTATTGATTAATATGTATTATATATAAGTATTTTATTATATATAATTTATAATAGAATAGTATATACTATTCTATTACAATATATATTCTTTCTGAAGTCATGATGCTTTAAGTTTTGTGCTTTCAGACTACCTAAAGTATTTCTTAAACTTGAAGTTAAACACATACTTAATGATTTTTTTGTGGAACATAGCCAGTGCTACTCATCAGATTAAAGGAAACTGTTCTTTTCATTTTGGACATGCCTGAGGTTTTTCCAGCATACAAGCCACTGACTGGTGGTTGAGAAATCACTGCTAAAAAAAAGTCTGTTTTGTCACTAAATTGTGGGAATGAAAATGGTATCCTTCAAAAGAAATTTTGTGAATATTGTTTTTTTTAACCAAAGTGCTTGGGATTTAATTTTAAAGGGGTGTATAAATAGATCTCTTTAGGAATGTAAGCTACCTATAATACAAAATTTAGATGTCTCCCAAAGTTTGTCTCATCCATAAATTGGAATTTTTCAAGAAAGTTTTCTTTAATGTGAACATTCTTATTCCTGAAATAAGTTGTACCCATTATGTAGATATCCATACAATGTGGAGCAGTCTTGTGCTTACTAAAGAAAAAGTGTTTTACAGTCTTCTCCATGATGGGCTTATTTAACTACAAACCCACTGGCCAAATTATCCCTTTAGCCACTGAAACTGACTGTAATAAATAATTCTCTCTGACAGTAGAGGTAAAATACCTAATGCTTTGTAAATTTGATCATTTACTGAAACCCTTGATAATCTCCCACTTGTGAAACTGAGCAGATGTTTCTGCTAAGTAATAAGAGTGCCTTATAAATATTTTTTTTCATGCTGAATCAGGAGCAAATTCTGGCTATGTAGAGGTCCATACACTCACTAGTGGATTCCAAGAACAAACAGCAACTGTACTGATGCAGCTTTGAAATGGCATTCTCAGGAATAGTAGGCATAACAGACTTTTATTGTGGCCCCTATTTGTTTCATAGTATTTCTCTTTTTTCAATCCTGTCTCATACCGGACTCAACAAAGCAGTGGGGATACTATGTTTATATGACAACTCACTTCAGTGAAAGTAGTGAATCTTTATCTAAATAGGCAAGTAAAAATTGAAACATCTCAGGTATAAACCCTGTCTTCTATAGTGCTTAAATAATAAAAAGACTGTGGTAAAAAAAGAACATTGCTAGTAGCAATGAATGTATTATACACATATAAAAGAATAGATTGAAGATAAAATAAAATATAAGCAGAAAAGCTGACATATTAGTTAGAAAAAAAGGAGAAGAGTGTGAAGGGACACATTATAAGATAGCTATGTAAGACAATCCCATAGATGTTCATACATTTTGTAAGGACAGAGGCATTTCTTAAAATGAAAGAATTCAATGAATACAACAAAATAAAATATATAAAGTCTTCTTGAATTAATAATAAAGTTTATCCTGCAGCATCTGCAATACTGTTATATATACCACTTGTACATAGCAAATGCTTTGTATACTAGGTTCTCTAGTTTAATAATTTTTGGGAACAATCCAGATTTCACCACTGAGCACTTCAGTGCTCAATTACTTTTACATCAAGTCTATGTGAGTCAGGAACACTTAATGTACTTATTGGATATTTTACTTATTCTAGTCAGAACTTTAAAAATGGTTTATTTATCTTACATGAAACAGTTTAAAACTAAAATGCATGAAGAAGAACTGGAAACAAACCCTCACTTCTTCTTCCTATATCACCCTTTTTCCATACCAGAGAGAATGAGGCTGGCACTTGCACTTGGCAAGTCTGGCACTCTCATCAGAACACTCAACCAATTTTGGAATGAAAGATGGAGTTTCCTATTCCCATCCCACAGCCGTTTTACTCCCATCTTTGGGAATAAGGTGTTTGATTCTCCCCAAACAGCAGAGAGAAATCAGTTAAGATCTCAAACAAGCTAAGCATCTTTTCTAGCAACTAAGTATTATTTATTAATATAAAAAATGAGGTAGTTCTGCTGCCTCATTACTTAATTATTTATACTCAGGCATCTTAAATTTTTCATGAAGGTATGATACTGTAATAAGGGTGAACATAACTTGAATCTAAAAATGAAGGTGGCACGTAACTTTATCAAAAAGTAAAAAATATCCTGTATAAAAACTTCTTGTTGAAATTGCTATGAAACTGTAGTGTGAGGTAAAGACCAGGTCAAAAAACCCAGTATCTGAAAGAAAAAGATATCTGAAATAGATAGGAGTCAGTTTTTGCAAACTGCTTTCATATTGCAGTTAATGGGGAAATCTGCAGCTTTTCAGTATTATGTTAAAAAAAAAAAAAGGTAGATAAATATATGTTGCCACAATCATCAGAAAGAGTATCTTCATCCTTGGCTCCAATGGTAAATTAAAAATATCCGGACTGAAAAAAGAAAACAGAACACTAAATGACCTCCCGTGCAGCCTCTCAACAAAGACATCTGTCAGTCAGCTACCACTGGTCATAACATAACATCAATTCAGTCTGTTAAACTCATTGCAGAAAGTTAAGACTCTCAAGCCAAGTGATTCACAAAGTGTCTGAACATGCACAAGGTAATTATAGAATATACTGAAATGTTATTCTGTTATCTATGTGTTGCACTTATAAAATAAGCACTTTTATTCTCTTATCCAAAATGAAAAAATATTCATTATTCCACTCTTGCCATTATCAGTCATCTTTCCCTTCCTAAGAAGCACAAACATTTTCATGATACAGTTTTCCACCTTCATTTTTTCTCCTATTGGCAAGAATCCAGTACTGTTGCATTCTTCATTTTCTGTATCAAACAGCTCATCAGAAAGGCATTGCACAAACTTGTTGGACTGTTGACTTTTTCCAGCAGATATTCAAGTAGGTATAATCCCTTGTTATCAGCATGTCTTAATTCTGCTACTTTATTAAACAAGCAGGAAGAAGGGAAGAGAAGGGGAAAAGAGAACAAGGAAATTCTTCTCCCTTTCTTTCCCAGTGGAAAACTGGTTTACTTGGCTTAAACAAAATCAGAATCCAAGCACTTAATGGATTTATTACCAGCAATCAGTGAACTCACATTCAGGATCAATGTCCCCAGTACAACAGATAAGCTGTATTTAATGAACCCTTCAAAAATTGTAAATATCCTTCCAAAACTAATCCCAAACACTTCTAGCACACAGTCACGGGCACCCGGCTCTCCCCATCCCCTCCCCGGCCGTGTGGGTGCCCCCACAGCCCCACCACCCCTGGGGGTGGCAGCGCTGCCTGCCCCCCCCCCGGAGCGGGCAGCGCCCACCCGGCTGCCCACCCGGCTGCCCACCCTGCTTCCCCCCACCCGGGGGGGTCTCTCCTCCCCTTACGAATCTTCGTGTTCCTTTCATACTGCTTTTCAAGGTGACCTTTTCTTTGTTTCTTGTCATTCCTTGGTAGTTGTTTAATCCAGTTGATGGTCACCTTCCTCCCTAATGTGATCAGTTTGGGGAAAATGTCCTTCCAGACAGTTTTTTGTGTTGTTAATGCCCTCGCTGCTACCGGAAATACGTACTCTGACTATCTTCTTACTATGTCACAGTGCACGTTAGGCCTTTGATTTGTATGTACTCCTTTCCCTCTGCCTAGTCTTCTTGAACATTTCTACAGGAATATACCAGTTATGTTCCTTAACCTAAAACTCTGTTTTGCCAATTAACTCATAAATTTGCTTATATGCTAAGACTTCTAGTTCTTCTTGTTTATTTTGTGCACTTTTTATACTGGCACCCATACAATTAAACTTCTCAGGACGCTGACTCCCTGTTTTCCTGTCTGTCCTATGACCCTTCCGTGAAGACCAATTTTATGATTAGCTTTTCCTCAGACTTTTAGATTTTATGCTTAGTTGTGGCCTTATGTTACCATCCACCACTGTTTATAGCTTAAAGCCTTTCCCATGAGAGAACTAAGCCTCTTGTGACATAGAATCGTTTCTGCTCAACAGCCCTTGTGCTTTCCCAGCAACATCAGCCACCCGGTCTTGTCATGCAACTGTATGCCTTTCCCTACATGTGCACTCTTGTGTGGTCTAGAAAACTTCAGGTAAAGAAGACCATAGCAGTATGCATTTTTTTAATTGCTCATCTGCTTACTGTTATTCCCCAAACCCACTGTTACAGCACAGGGTAGTAGCCAGTGAGTGGGGGTGGAGCAGGATCTACTTTCAGAGCAGCCTGAGCTGCTGTCTCAGCTGTTGTGTCAGCAGCTGTCTGAGGTAGCACATCATCCCAGGACTCTTAGTCAAGTGTGTCAAAAGGCTCATTCATTTCAGCCACTAGAGAGCTACCCGCCACTACCCTTCATCTCCTCCTGAGTGTGGTGACAACGAATCTGACAGGCTTTGCAGTTCTTTTTGCTTCCTCTCTGACATCAAAGGGGGACCATGACAGCAGAACAATATAATTTGTTGATTTCAGCAATGACAGTTTGGGAAAGACCTACCTCTAATTAAGGCTAACACTAATTTCTTCCTATGTTACAGTACCTTCCTCTTTGTTGTTTCTTCTCTAGCCAGCTCATTTATATTTCCTTGGAAATCTGATTGAGTGCCACAAGGAGTTACCATAATCACAAATGCTGGCCACCATTGTCTAATGGTTTCCACCTGTTTCCTAGAAGACTCTGGGTGGAAGCTGACTTGGCAGAAGGCATCTTCATGTCCTTCAGTGTTAGGGATACACTGACCATAGCCTGCACAACTAATCTACATAGTAGAGGGCAGAATCTGGTTGCTTTTCTAGAGGAAGCTTTTGCAGGTGCAACAAAAGACAGATTTATCAGCAGACTTGTATGTGAAGATTTTATCTTTGCAATAAGTGGAAAACTTTCACGGGCTGTCTTCCCTTGGATTCCCTCACAAAATTTGCCTGTCTGCTCTTTTCGTTGCCTAAACTCATGATTTATTATGCAATATTAAAAAGAAAATAAAGACGTGATCAGAGAAACTGTATTTCTAATTATAATCAGTGTACAGATGGAATGTTTAGTTTACTATCACCAATGATTATCACTGAGATGGAAGTAATATGATTTTATTGCATACAACACTCTGTTTTGATCTTGCAGTTCTTGCTCTTATTCTACTATTTAGGCTATTAATTCTAGATTAGCTTTCTTGGATAAAGAAAATCTACCAGATAAACAATAGTTTTCATAGACTTCCATGAAAATTTAGTGTTACATAGCTATGAACTTCAAATTCACATCTCAAACAATGGTTCAATAATTTCTACAGATGTAGATGAGCTAAAAGCATTATAAACTTCAGTCATATTAGTGTAGATACCCATGTTGTTATTGAAATACCCACCCCCCCCCAGTTTTAGTATCTTCCACAAGATTTTTGTTCAATTTTTCATGCCGAAGATATAGAATAATGTCAATATGACAAAAAAAAAGGTAATTTACTGAAGTGGTTTCATTTGTGCCTTTTTGCTTTTAGATTATGCTGTTACGTTGCACCTCAACAGCTAAAAAATGACTATAAGTAAAAACCATCTAGAATAATTGAAAATCCTGTAACTTATCAAGTTAAAAACACATGTTTTGTTGTATTAAACGATGTGGATGAAAGGAAAATAATTTGTCCTTTGAACTGTGCACTACATCTATGCTAAAGTAAGCAATCCACAGGAAACTTAAGTAGCAGGGAGAGAATTTCTGAAGTTGTAATGTTATTGAAAAGTGTGTACATAGACTGTTACTCTAGAAATATTGGTAACCCATAAGGCACGTTCTTTGAATACCTCAAATTATACAGATCAAAATTAAATCTAAATTACTGCATATAGTTTTAATGCACATATACATTTATTGTAGTCCTGTGTCAGCTTTTTTTTATTAACCTCTACATTTTGTCATGTGTACCTTAGCCACAGAAGTGCCCTGTGGTAAAATTGAACACACATTGAAGACATATTTTGTTATTAATTTATTACTGTTAAACCTATGTGTATAAAACTAGAAAGTTTCTACTTTATGTAAACAAAAGATTACAGACTTGATTTCCCCCCCCTTTTTTTTTTTGATTTTGCTGTATAAAGATCATCTCAAAGAGGTTAGGTTAAGACATCTTTTCAAACAAAATGTTAACTTTTCTGAAGTGCATCCATGATAAGCATTTTATTTTATGACTGTCTTTTAGCCCAGTCTTTTTCTTATGTCACAGGAATAATCCTATGTAAGTCATATATATGTAAAATGGGATTTGGTTGCACGTGGTGTTTTTCACTGGCTGAAGCAACAGGCAATTGGATCCTTCAGAACTGGCTATAGAGGCTATTGTGCCATGTTGAGTGATCACCCCTTGCACCACTGTGTCTCCCTACCACTATCAGAGCTTATTTCCAATATCACTAATTTTAGTGAGATAATGCATTTGTATTTTCACACAAGAACAGGAAGAACATAATGAACAGCACAGCTGCTTACTGTGTCTGTTTTCCTTCATTCCCTGGTTCCCTTTGATTAAGGACAATGGCAACATGTTTCACTGTCAGAAATAAAAAAGCAGTAGTTAATATGCGCCAGAGCAAAGTGAAACCCATATTTAGCACAAAAGAGTATCTAGCAAACACTCTGAGGCAAGCTTATATTTTTAAACAATTTTCAAGCATTAGCCTGAAACTCTTCACTTTCTGCTCACCCTACTCTTGCCTGTCTGTACTGGGAGAGGCCTGACAGTCATATGCTGGAAGCATGGGCGACCTCAGACGTGCATATGGTCCAGAGGCAGCATGACCTACCCTTCTTATGGAGCAGAAAGCCCAGTATGTCACAGTATAACAAATGCAGGTACACGACTTGCTCTGCTGTTCCTCTGTGTCAAGCACCACTTATATTCTATGTTGCTGTCAGGGAAAAATTTGGTGAGCAGAATGTCTACAGGGACAAGAAAGGGGAGGTTTAAAGCAGGATCTCAAGGAACACTCCTCTCAGCTATAGTTAATCATCACAGAGCAGCTTACTCTTACCCAGCCTTTAAAAGCTTGGTTGAAGATCCATGGACTGTAACAAAACAGTGTTCCTTCAGTGCGATTCGCTGCATAAGAGACTTACTATTGTAGCAAAGGGCAAAACAGGTGAAATGAAAGATGCATTATACTAGACATTGAGCAGTACTGGAGGCAGTAAAGCACAATTTCTTCTAGGAACAACTTGTAGTAAACATACCAGACATATGTAAGTTAAACATGGAAACAGAAGCAAAGAAGTTTTCTACAGGAAAAAAAAGTCCCAACAAAAAAGCACAAAAAAAAAATTTTTTTGGAAATGGAAGTAGATCTGTTTACTTGCAGTTTGCTTTCAATCAGACTATGCTGTCCTTCATACCAGGAAAGGGCATACACCACCATGAAAGACTACATGCTTTTGTAATACTGCAAGGGAAAGTTGCACATCAAACCAGAAGATGACCTAAATCCTCTGTAATTTGAAGTCAGGAAAATATATGATCTAGGATAATGCTACATCTTTAACCAAATCTCCAGAAAAAATCCCTTAGAACATGAATGCAAACTCAAGGCAAAACCGAAATCATTTAACATCAATGACTCTTTTAATGGGAACTCTATCTGACTGAATAGTGTCCAGTTTTCTATATGACTTTCCAGAAGACTGATGCAAAAACCAAAGAATGGAAAAGGAACTCCTTAGAAGTCTCTATCTTGCTTTCCTTAATATATGAGAGCAGACCAATAAACCCAATTATATTTTAAATGAAATTTCAAAGATAAAATAAGATGGCACCCTCCAAACACACCATTCACAGTGTTTACATACTTCAGCAGATAAGTACATTCAAGGGTGTATTATCAGCTTGATACTTGCTTATGTACATATGAATAGGAGTGAGGTGCACATATCACAGAGAGAATAGGTGTAATTATTTAAGTGGTATAATATTAGCTTTTTGGATTTCTGTATAATGAAAACTTTCAATCTGTTAAAAAGCCAGTTGGGAGTAACAAAAATTACCTAAGGGATGAAAGGTGTTACACAGAATTTAACTTTATGTCGAGGGTAAAAACTTTGTTCAGTATAGTATCAGTTCAAATGACATCACAGCCACTGAGGACCTTTATTTATTTCCTGTTCAGCTCAAAGTATAGACTCTAGCAGAATATTTTCATTATATTGACAAATAGCTTAAAAATCAGCCTCTATGTACAAATAACATTAGCCTCTTCTATGCGGCATCTAACCCCAAGATTGAAACAGCAGCAATGTCATTGATCTAAAAGTTAAACATCCCATTGCTGCAGATCCCTTAACCATTCAAGATATTGACTTCAATTTTATTTACTGCCAGGAAAATACATTTTCCCTATAAAAGGAAACAAGTATCAATAAAATATTAGAGTTTTAATTATTACAACTCCTATTATAACTTATTTTTAATATGCTTTTCAAGGCAATTTTCCCAGTAGAATTAGCAAGAGATATATTGTTTGTAGGGTTTCTTTTCCTCCTCTCCTCTCCTCTCCTCTCCTCTCCTCTCCTCTCCTCTCCTCTCCTCTCCTCTCCTCTCCTCTCCTCTCCTCTCCTCCCCTCTCCTCTCCTCTCCTCTCTTCTCCTCTCTTCTCCTCTCCTCCTCTCTCCTCTTCTCTCCTCTCTCTTCTCCTCTTCTTTCTGATTTCTGTGTATTTTATCCTCAAGAAGAAAAATTAATAACCTTCTCTTACCCAAACAAATTCCAGCTAGTCCACAAAGACAATCTAGGTAATTTTTATCAGGAATATTTTAATGATCTTAATGATCCTTCAGCCATTCAAAACATCAGGTTAATATACATAATAATGTATCATGTTAGTATAAATAAACCCCTGAAAGCTTCAATCAATACTTTATAGAATGAAGAAACACTTTATAGCTCTGGGAGTGTGAAAGAAGCATCAGGGTAAAATTAAACCGAGGCACTCTTGTACAAAAAGAAGTGACACATCATCAAAAAAGGAATAATACATTTTACAGAATTAAGGTTGACAAAGGCAAGAAAGCGAAAGGTTCTGAGAGTTAGGGAAGGAAAGGTGACTTAAGGTCTATAGACAATTGCCAATGAAGGCAAACAGCGTATGTGAAGGGCTTGCTAAGGAATAAATGCAGGTGACAAAGTTAAAAGTGCGGAGGAGATTGAGTTAATGGGGATGTATGACCTGTGGAGTGAGTGGAGAAGCGTGCACCAGACTGTGCAAATTAACACTGCTCAGGAAAAAAAGAAGTTAAAAGAAATGTAATTTGAGGTGGTCATTAGCCTATATTCAAGATGTCCGCAGTGGTGCAACTGGAAAAGAAAAGGCTGAAACTGAAGAGGATGTCTGAGGTAGCCTGAAGGAGGGAGTTAATCAACCAAGGTGGCTTTCAAATTAAAGCTGGTTAATGGGTTGAAACACTAAGACTGTGGGCATTAAACGCACTCAGAGACTCATGAACTAGAAATAATTTAGAATTTTCAAATAAACAGCAAATGAATTTGGGAATACTAATGCAATTTTTAAGTAGTTTACTTTGGAAATCCTGTTTGACATTTTAAAAGGTGTTTAAGTTCATTGATTTCATTATTTTAGGGAAAGAGAGGTAAAATTAGCTATTTTTCCAGTGTCATTTGAAATTCTAATAGCATTTGTGGCAAGAACCATGGAATTTGTGAGATATAAGAATGAAATTTCAGCTGGTTGTATTGTTAAAGTGGTGTGGCTGGGTATCAGGGCTGCGGCTGTGTGCACATCTGCTGCACTGAGGACATTAATTCCCCTGGTGGTCCGCGAATTCATTAGCTAGTTATCTGCATAGATGAGATAGTGGACTGATGTATGAAAGACTAGCCTGAGAGAAGTGCAGGCTGCCTTTGCAACAAAGCATTGGATTAACGGGTGCAGGAGCTCTCCAGGTGGGAATTTTGGAGTGCCCTGAAGACTCCCTGAGGCAGTGCCTGCAGTGCCTAGACTAAATTACACATTTCAATGTGTTGATTAAAATCCTGCGGAAGAAGCTGGACCTTCTGGGGATTCCTAAGGAGGTTACTACTGCAGAATTGACCAAATCCTACATAGATAAGACACTTGTAAATAGTCAGAAACTGTCCTTCCAGATGCAGACATGGTCAAGTAGGACAGCCTTTTGTATACAGTTGGCACAATTGTTTTGTATGTGGTTTAAGACAATAGCAATGGGACAGATTCTGTCTGAGCTGGAGTGGTCGTGTAGGAGCACGAACCAGCTGCTTATGAGAACTTGAAAACTGAGCAGAACAGTGGCGTGGGAAATCTCGCCCAATCCACCTGAAGACATCACTGTAAGGACCCTTGTAAGAGAGACTCCCTTCACCTTCTAGACAGTGACTAAGCACCTTGCTCAGAGTGTTTTTCTTGTGTAAGCATTACCCTACTGCAAGAGCTCAAAAATTCAGGATCTTTTAAGAAATGTTCTGTGATTGTCTGTGCAGCAACTTCTAATTAAAAAGAGGTACAAAAGAACAGATCCATCTACCTGTATTTTCTTCTGAGTATAAGAAACAGTATGGCTGAAAAAGACAGATTGCTCCGCCCCTCAAGTCCAAAGCAAACTGGAGTTATCTCCTCTCAGATCCTGTTCCATAGCTGATTTGTTTCTCTCTCCTAAAAGGGATAGCTTGATATTCAAGCTCTTGTAACTGATAATGTTGGAATTGTTGTTTGAAGTAATAATTAGTTGAAACCTTTACATGTAAGTATTATCATTATTATTATTACTGCTATTGTTGTTAATATGTCAAAACCAAATATTTTAATGATGAAAACAGAGTGTTATAAGGTATTTGTGAATGAGTTTGCTATTGGCACCACTGGATCTTTTAGACTCTAAAGCTAAATTATTTCATTTTATGATTTTTCATCTGTGATGCATGAGTCAGATGGAATATTCACAATGTATAAAGCAATATTCTATAGCTTGTGTTTTTAAAATATAATTCCTTAAAACATTCCAACGCACTTACCCTGATGATGATGACTGTTTTCTTTGAAAAGAAGTAGGACTCTGAAGAGATGATGATGCTAATAATTCTGACAAAATTCCTTTTTGACGTCTGGAGCTGTAAAAGATCCTCAGGCAAATATTCTTACTGTTACAGTACCATGGTAAATTGTTTAACAAGAAAAGATAAGATCTACGTAAGACACCTGGATGTAATAAAATATCCTCAGGGTAGGAAAAGGGTGAGAACAATGCTTTATGTTTCTCTGCTGTCATAAAACAGTAGGGAGATCAATACCTTCAGTGGTTTGAAGAATCTGCCTGTCAGTGGCATATGCATGTCCCATGTCAAGAGGAAGTGGCTGGAATAGTCCTTCCTACATACTATTTGAGCTGTGCTCTTCAGTTATGACTTTCTCCTTAGTTTGACCCTGAATTTTCATAGGCATTGAAATGACAATCATTACTTCAAACACTGGACATTACTTTAACCTTTGCAAAACTTTCCAATGGTAGAACACTCTGCTTTACCAGTAGTATAAGAATAGTACATTTTGTTACACCATAGTATATTACTTTCTTGGGTTTTTTTTCCCAAATTTCATTTACCCCTTGGGTAAATAAAATGCAGTTAAACTGAATTTTAAAATATGTTCTTACCAGATGTAATAATTGAGCTGTTCAGTCTTACGGATATCCCATTAAAAACTTCTGCCATTAAAAAATATAAAATGTGTTGATGTCTTTATTAGGCAAAACCATTTCAACAAACTGAAATGTAAACATTATCTTTTCTAAAGTGTTACTGCAATATTAATGCTCAGATGAATAAGCCAAGTAAAAACATAATATATTTCGTTTGATAGGAGTAGGAAGATAAATATTAAGTGGATTTCATGGATTTGAATATAAATAGGAATTCCAAACTTTCTACAAATATTTGACAATGTATTTGAAAGGAAGAATGAGATGGCTAGTACTGTCTTTTAATGAATTTAAGAGTAAAGATACATTTTATCACGTTACAATTTAATAATAATGTTAGTAATAATCTTATAGCTCATTTCTTAAAGTACAGTCTGTGTAGAAAGCACTAAAGTTTTCTGTTTTGTAAATGTAGGTGAATTGCAAAAATACTTATGAAACTGAGGTTTGATTCATCCGTGCTTTTCATCTTGAGGATACCTAGGATGAGAGCTTTCTAAGCACAGTTATTTCTGGCACTGTCCAAGAAACTACTAGCAGCACATGACATCAAGACCAAGGAAAATAATCTCTTTCTTGCCACCTGTCAGTACTCCTCTCCTAAAGTTCCCCTTTTAATCACTCCTCCTCTCCCTCTACTAATTTATGAGATTTGGGGGTGGGGTATTTGAATAAACTTTGAAATGTCTTGTTTTATGATGAAAGGATTCTCAGCTAAAAGTCATGATTCGTCACTGTAACTTAAAAGAAAGCATGCAAAAACTTTAGTATATTAGTGAAGCTATAGCTGTAATTGATTTTCAGCAGTTTTATTAAAGGTCTTGAAATTCAGACAATTTCAGACAGAAGTGAAAAATATTTTCATTTGCTGAATGAAATTAAAACCTGGAAATATTTTGGTTTCGATATAATTAAATAATTTTGTCTCAAACAGGATTTTTAAAAAATCTTTTCCTTTTCCTGTTTTCAATTCTATTAAAAATTCAAATAAAGATCTGTAAACGAAACAAGGTGTCCTGGTTTCAGCTGGGATGTAGTTAGCTGTCTTCCTAGTAGCTGGTACAGTGCTATGTTTTGAGTTCAGTATGTGAAGAATGTTGATAACACTGATGTTTTCAGTTGTTGCTCAGTAGTGTTTAGACTACAGTCAAGGATTTTTCAGCTTCTCATGCCCAGCCAGGGCACCTGACCCAAACTGGCCAACAGTGTATTCCATACCATGGGACGTCCCATCTAGTTTAGGAACTGGGAAGTGGGGGGCAGGGATTTCGCCACTCAGGGACTGGCTGGGTGTCGGTCGGCGGGTGGTGAGCGATTGCCCTGTGCATCATTTGTACATTTCAATCCTTTTATTACTACTGTTGTCATTTTATTAGTGTTATCATTATCATTATTAGTCTCTTCTTTTCTGTTCTATTAAATCGTTCTTATCTCAACCCAGGAGTTTTACTTCTTTTCCTGATTTTCTCCCCCATCCCACTGGATGGGGGGGAGTGAGTGAGCGGCTGCGTGATGCTTAGTTGCTGGCTGGGGTTAAACCACGACACAAGGGTTCAAAATGAAAGACAAAAATATTGAGAAAATATTGAAATAAACATTTAAACTGTTTTATTCTCTATTTTTTCTTTATTAAATCAAATTATGATTAGAAATGGCATGATTTCACAAGCTTTTAATAATCTCACCTATATATTTAATGATAGAGTTCAAAATTCTACATGGTCAATACTGCAGTTTTCACTACTTAATAGATAAAAACGTTTCTCTTCCTAATACCCTATTAGAAAGTTATTTCATAGGATCAAGCAAGAGATTTAACAAACACATCTCATATCTAAACAATATAAAATGCATTTAGGCAGTAAAATCATTTTACTGCTAGATCAGCATGGCTTGTCCTTACTCAAGCAAATAGACATAGTGGTTGTTTATTATACATACAAAGCATTAGTCGATCAAGTAATAATTGCATCTAAATCATTGGATTAAATAACTATTAATGAAAGTGAGTATTACTAAGGCACATATACATAATTTTATCCGCATGCCTAGCTATATAGCCATTTTTTTTTAAAATTAGTTATTACTAGTTTTAGCACTATTATTAATTTAGTGACATTTCCATCAGCACAGATAGAATCTATTCCATTCTATTTCTATTTTTATATCACCTTCATAACTGTAATAATGAACAGCTTTCAGTGATGCATAAAGTATCATTAGTAATATTTTTCCTGTGAGTTTTGCTCTGTCTCTCTCATCCTAGATAATGATTATTGAGATATAAGATTTTTTTTTAGAATAAAATGTAATACATCCTTGACTAATTATGCACCAAATGACCATTTAGCTGTTTAACTCCTGTAGACCTTTTGATCTTTTACTCGTAGCAAGCATTGGGATGACAGATATTTTCAATTTTATGAGTATTTGTCTTATCACTGCAAAATTCATTGATCTCCTTTTCTAGTAGAGCAGCCACCATGGTAGCTTATATTAACCCTCTTTTTCAGCTAGACTGTTTGTTTTCTTAGTAAGAACTGCTAACAAAACATTATAAATAACCCATAGGTTCATAGAAAGAGTTCTATGTGAGCCCAAAGACACTTAAAACCTGGCGATCAAATATATCACATATACACCAGCTGCAAGGCTTTCGATCCATTCATGTAATAATTATTCCTTTTGTGTTCACTTCCCAATTCACACACATTTATAAAAAAAATGAGAAAAATAACTAAAATTTTGAGATGAAGTTGATTTTTTGTTATCAAAAATGCACAGTCGAGACAGAAAAATGCACAGAAGTCTGGATGTCTCAGAGTTGTACAATTGCCTTAAAACAGCAGTAATAGCATTTAAATGCTGATATCATTAATGAGCACCACAAAAGGCAAATAAAATTCTGAGTATCCAATATTGACTTTTTTTGAACAATGTAAACTTAGTATCAGGAAGTTAGAAATATACTGCACATTTTAAAAAAAGTTAATATATTTCTCATCTCCTAAAGAAATGGCAGAACAGGCTTCTACGAATTACAGAATATGTGGTTGTTTTAATTCATTTTGCAAATGAGATTGCATTCCAGCTTCACCCTGTTCACCCCCCCCCCCGCACCCCAACATTCAGTACTTTGTAATTACTATGAATAAGTTTTATAAAAAGATTTAATTGCCTATCTCCTCTTGAAATCTCAGCCTTGCCATGAGTCTGTAAATCACAACTCTTGGTCTTAACTGCATCTTCAGGCATAATCACACACAAAGATGGAGGTGAATGAATGGAAGCATCCTCTGTATAAACTGAGGAGGGATACCAGCTTCCCAGTTATTCTGGAGCAAAAGTCAGGTAGTCCAACTCACTGGTATGTTACTGCAGCAAAAAAACCATTTTATACTTGGATTGTGCTGGCATGTAACCTTTTTAAAAACCACACTAGTTATTTTTAACTAATGTTTCAGTAAGGCATTGTTAATGCTTGGATTGGGTAGTGCAGTAGACTACAGGCAAGATCTTGGAAAGATGTTTCCAATTCACAGGTCAGAAATTCCAGAATTCAAATGTTACTTTCAGCTATTTTTCTTATTTTTTTCTCATCTGTGTCATCTGTATATTCCCGAGGACAAATAATATTTCATGGTTTGTGTTGATGCACTGTTTAGTTCATACTCCTCTCACCATATTAACCCTAGATTAACCTTGCACCTCTGTATTATACCCTTGCATATATATATTCCTCTAATCCATCTCATTGTATTAACCCTATTTAGGTTAGTACAATGAAGTAGAAATACTGGCATGGGAGCACAACAGTCCATTTGGTTCAACTGAAGTTCTACTAAGGAAAAAGATGGTAGTTGAAATGATAATAAAACCTGTGCAGGTGTCCTTCCTGGGCTGGGCTGATCTGAAGCATGCAGCAGTGAGACCTGAAGCTCAGAAAGCCTTCAGTGGCATGGCAGCATTATTAATAGTGGATAAATCAGAAGTACAGGCAGAAGCTCAGATGTGATTTCACTAAATCCTGACTCTCAGAGCAGAAAGCAGCCCTGGGTGATGCCATTTCCTCTGGAGGTACACTAGATATGTCTTGTAAAGGTGCTCATGTTAGCAGTGGGATTAATGTGACTGCCTAGTGGACTAGATTGCCTTTATAGTCAACAGACAGATACATTTTACACTGTAAATACCTGAAATGAGATAAATCTCCTTTCACTGTCTTTGTAGGACAGCTAAGTATACATCACAAAGGTAGTATGGATTGCACCAAGAAGTTCATTCCATTAAGATTTTAGAACATCTAGAACTCTTTTTGTGCTCTTTTCAGAGTTAATAGGATTGTTGAGTTTAAGAAGGACATAGCCTTCTTATGGCAGGCTAAAGAGCAATTTATGATACCTTTGTGCATTTTACTTATGCATATTGAACTATACATGATGAAATTCCTTTCCATCACATAAAATTACTGAGCTTTTGCAGTGTGCTTTCATTTCAAGGGCTGTATCTACCTTTTGTTAAGTGTTGGACTGAATCTATATGGACTGAAATATGCCTAAACAGATGCTTTATGACTTCATGATCTATTTTAATCTGTAGTACTGGAGATGAAATTGAAACCACATTTTTATTAGCTGAAAACTTGAAAATTTTCATATCCCTGAAAGATATATATGACATTTGCATGTTCTCACAACCTCATATATTCTAAGAGTTTATGTCTAAAATGAACCAATATGATCTTCTCAGTGTAACTTAATGCATATTTTACCACAGAATTGGTAGCTCCTGAAATTGAGGTATTTTCAGTTCACAACAACAGATAACTAGAGCTTCTTTGAGAAATTATAACACATCTTGCCTTACAGGCTACAAGTGATGAAGCACTTATTTAAAGTTCTGAAATTCTTTTTCAGAAGCTAATTACAGTGTCTGTTAAAAATGTTTTTTGTTTTGATCTATTGAAGCATTATACAAGCCATTAGGTAAGTCAGTGGATTAAAAGAAGTCAAACTCAATGGTCATTTAAACCTTGATTCAAAGCTGCCTGCTTGACCTGCATGGTGTTTCATGCATCTAGCTCTGGGTGTTTGGGACTGAAAGTATCTAGACACCTTGATTGCTAGCAGAATTTTAACATAGTTTCTGCCTCCTTATGCCTGGGGAAAGTATTCCCTCAGTAGTTCACAGTAAAATTCATAAAAGAAACTTTTCCTTGCATAATTTTAAGAGTTAGTTTGGAAACCTGCTGTGAGAATGCCCTAAGCTAGCCAAAGCACTGAGGAGGACCTGCCTAGGACCTTCCTTAGAGCAAGCTCTCTCTAAAGGTGAAAACAGCTAAGATAGCAAAAATAAGATCACAGTCTTAGAAATTACTTCTTTTAAAAAAAAACCAAAACAACATATATTTTGTTTGAAACATATATGTTGCACTACATTTAAAAGCCAGGACATTCATTAAGAATGTGAAAAAGAGGCAGTTACACCTATGTATATGTCTTCCCTTATGCACAAGGCACTGTTTGGAGTAAATAGGAACAAGAAACATACTTTTATCTTAATTAAATGACAATTAAGAGAGTTTCTCCAGGTACTTAGGCAGTTGCTTGCAAAGCTGTAACTTGATGACATGTTGACGGTCATTATGGTGGCTGTTAGCTCTCACTCTTAAAAGTCCAAGCTGCAAAGGTGCTGAAGAAATGTTTGACTAACACAGGGTTTGATTATAAAAATGTGCCTTTCTTTCAGCAGACCTGCAGCCACTAGCGCAAAGACACAGTTAAGTGGACATAAAGGTATACTCAGGAATGATGCTGGTAATTTTATAATCCTGAAAGTATTGAAAGCCATAGGTAAACTCCTGAATATTGTTTTTCATTACTTAGAAAAATGCCTTTGGAGAAAACAGAATGAATGTGTGACTAGACAGCGGTTTTGCACAGACCATTAGCATTTTAGCGTACTTACGCTGGGTCAGAATCTGTCTGACCATCTTCTGGATGCAGATGTTACAGCAAAAACATTTTCTCTCTGTGAAACCCAGACAGTCAATAGACAAAACTGAATTCTAGGCAAAACAGTAACTCACACTTTTCCTCCTTACTGTGCCTTCGTTATGGGGTGAGGAGTATGGGTATGGAGATTATGGGGAATTCAGTACTTTGTGTATGTAAAAAGAATCAAATTATGAGTACTGCTTCATGTGTCCCATCACTTTTTACTTAATTACTTCAACATGCACTTGTGTAAATTTTATAGACATGTACAGACCACTGAACTGTATCTCACCAGAGGAGGCAGCACATCTCCACAAAATTTGTTACATCTCAGCCTCTTTTTTTGTACAAACCTGATCTGTGTAAACATTAACAAAGTTTGCATTTTCCACCATAGGGATATGAAACATGAACAGCAATGGTTTTTGTTCTTCTCAGGGCAACAGTCCAGGCACTGCTGATGAAGCAAGTGCAGCAAAAAAAGCCAACTAACCAACCAAAACAAGCAAACAAACAAAAAAACCCACCAGACTTTGTCCTTCCAGTCTACAGTAACAAGCAAGGATAGTCACTTCATTTCATCCTCTATATTAGGTTCTACCTTAGGGCAAAAGGAGTGGTATAGCAAATTGTGAAACAGTTGGGTTTTTCAGCTTTGTTCCGTTCAAAGGCTTCCTTACTTCCATTTGAGGATAAAGAAGATACCCTCAAACTTTATTTTCTTACTTGAAACTTCAATAATACAGCTTCTTTCTAAGACCAAAGACTCAATGTATTATTTATAACCAAACAGAAGCTACTTTTTTCCTGATCTTCTCATAAATTATACATTTCCTTTTTTTTAATTTACCCATATATTTAATTTTTGTCTTTATTTCATGTTCATTATCATAGCCCAGTTTCATTCAGTTACTCACTACTATCTCTGACTACTCTTCCTGTGCTAATAGTCCTTGCATATGCTCAAGTTTGAGCTGTAACGAAGTGTCCAAGCGAGATGCTGATTTTCTTCCAGGCTGTTAGTCCACCTACCTTCTACAACACATTACCTATTATCCTTATGAGAAATGCCACTTAGCCAGTGGCATTCCTGTCATCCTCTACCTTTGAGCAGTACATAACTCTTCTGCTGCTTGTGTCCGCTGCAAAGCTGCTTCTTGTTTTTCTTTCTTTATTCCCCCCCCCCGCGAAGTATAATATTTACTGAGGTTTATTATATGTACCCATACTTATTAGTTTTCATTAACTCCTGCATAAAACTCAGTGTTTCTTTCTGTCTCAGGTAACATTTCTTATTTTGGTCTATTAGCCATATGTCTTCTGTACTAAAAAGCCATTCACACTTCATATGCTTCAGACTGGACAATGTCCTTTAGTTTGCTTTAGTAAAACTAAGTGTAGAACTCCAATTTGTGATTTATTCCAAATCCTTATCTCAGCTTCTTTTAGCCTTTCTTTTCAACCTAAATAAAAAAAGCCAATAATATATCAAAAGCCTGGTCCAATAAAATTACAATAGAAAAATTAGGGGAGAGGAAGAGAATATTTTCATTTTTTAAGGTCTTCAATAGATGTCCAGAACTAGTTGTTTTGAGAATGACCACGACCACACACATGATAATTCAAGAAAAATAGCTTCACGATATGTACAAATTTGTAAGTCAATCAAGAAGTAATGCTTTCACTGCATCTTTGGTGCAATAATAGATATGGTTTTTGTTATGTTCAGAGAAGTGTATTGTCACTTGTAAAAGTCATTGTGGTAACTATCCTTCACAAAGAGGTTGGAGGAGCCTGGGGTTTTTTCTTTATTTGTTTGGGAGGTTGTATGTGTGTTTTGTTTTGTTTTGTTTTCCCTGAAATATCTAATGGTTTTGGAAGCATGTTCCTTGTGGAAGACAGAGGGAGACGATAGAGGATAAAATGGGAAAAAAATAAAGCAGCTAAGCAATAGGAGAGTTGGGCAATTACTGTAACTACTGTTGCATGTTATCCTATTACTGCTAAGTACAAAAGTTTCTGAGCTTTTACTTCCAAAATGTCACGTCAGACAAGACCTGGATTACAGCTAAAATTCTTTAATCTTCAGAGTAGAGAAGTCCAACATTTTTATAACAGGATGTGAGCAGTGATACTCTATTGTCAATGACAATGTTACAACTTTTCAGTTAACTTTGGCACTAGCTGCATTTTGTATCTGACATTTAGTGTAGTGAGTTATTTAAACTTCATCTTCAGGAAATTATTATTAACAGTATATGTCTATGAGATCATATTTTAAACAGTGCTTATACTCAAGTTATACAGTTTAAAATTTGTAACCCATATTCCTGCCATATTCAATGCTTTGCAGGAACTCCTTAACTAAACAAAGCCAAATATGACCAGTAATGGAGATGAAAAACCAAGCACTGCTGGGCTTACTAGTAGTTCTGTACTTTGAATCATTCACAATGTGATCTAATGAGAGTTCCGATACTGGAAGGCAAGAATTTCACAGCCTGTTGAAGTCAACAGAAAGCCAAAACATTGATGGATAAACATCAGTAGGTCTTCGTAGAAAAATCTTTAGCCCTAACATATTGGCTAAATTTGAGATTGTACATTTACATTCTCTCTACTTACAGGCCCTGCTTGGTAACAATTAGACACAGTGGGGCAAATTCTATCATCTGTTATTGAAGACACCTGCCAAAGGTGTACCAATTCAAAGTAAAATGCCTCTGAGAGAAAGTATAAACAGGAAGGAAAATATACATTTATGATTAGGATCATCACGACAGAACTTGAAGAGAATAATTAATTCTTCTATTTTTCTTCCCCCTCTCCCCCCCCCCCCAAGATGAGCAACCTGGTCACATACAGATACATCTTCTGAACTACCAGATGAGAAGAAGTAGTTATAGGGAAAAAAAGGTAATGGAGAAGATTTATGAGTTTTATTGCTCACTTTAAAGTGTAAAAGTTCATGAGCACCAGTTAGTATATATCTGAATTTGATTATTTTTTTTTTAGATTGAAGTGGCTCATGTATCAAAACCAAAATAAATGGCACCTAATAAAAGAGACAGCCATCCTTTCCTTCCTTTGTTTGTTCTCCTTTCCTTTCCTCACTTTTCTTCCCTTTTCTTTCTTCTCTGAGAAAGTCTGTAAAAGAGAGGTATTTTGAAGTATATTGAAAAATCTTCATCATTGATTATGTCATTCAGGGATAAGAGCATTCCAAATCAAATGGATCACTACAAAGGTTGAAAACGCCCCAAAACAAGCTGAACATGAATATGGATCAATGAAAAACGGTAGACTATGCTGCCACCCAAAGGCTTTGTTGAATAAATTAGTTGTTTTTATAATATACTAATATAAGTTTTCAGGTGGAATAAAGATTTAGTAAGTTATTCCTTGGTTGATAGTTATCATGACTGATGTGTCAGCATCAGTAATTTTATTAAAGATTTTGTGTGCTTTATTTTAGTTGTGAAGTGGCTTGTGGCTCTTTTGAAATAATCATATTTTACATGATTAAAAACCACTTTCATATTTCTCTTTGACTTTTGTCAGCTAATGTTTTTTATTAAGGTGCTATCTGCCTCAGATTCAATAAAAGGGTTTTCACATTATATAACTTTCCCCTTTCAGCAAGCAAAAAGTATAAAACGGTAGCCACTTGAGCAGAAATGGTTGTATCCTTTTGGAAATAGGAATGTATATCTTCTTAGTTCTCTCTCATTTGTACAGAATGATTGATCTGGATTCCACTTGATAACTTCCAAACAGTTCATCTCCTTATTTTTTTATGTGTGTTTTCTTGTCCACAACATATGCATGTCTAATTTGCCTAAGTGTGACATATGACTTTCCAGAACGCTCGTTTTGTCTGGAAGCTTATGTGTTGTAGACAGATTTGGAAACCCTGCTCCACTCTTTCTTCTACTGTGTCATTGAGTGATTGTGTGCTGTATAATTTGACAACCTCCTCTATCAGCCCATCAGCATAACCTGCAACATGCATAATAATTACAGCTTCATTTCAGGAAATACGTGAGAAAGGGTCAGAAATGTGTCAATCTGTCTAACTTCTTCTTCCATCACATCTGTTCTACTTAGTACTTGGACAGAGTGGGACTGCCTTATAAAATAATAATGCATTTTTAAAACTGGGGTAATCTTTTATGCTGTCACAGTGCTCATTCAATGTTATTCTATAACCTGTCTTTTTGAGGTTTTCCTTATGAAATGTGATATTTTAATAATATTATATGAAAAACATTATGACCACATTACCATACACACAGAGTTGTCTTCCACCAAGGCTTGAATTATATCAATACAGGATAAAAAGTTCTGTGTAAAGATTAACATTATTTAGTGGGCCACAGTTAATGTCAGCATTCCAATCATAAATAATTTGCAGGTTTTAAAAGTTTGTTATAGGCACCTGCTATGTTACAAACATGTCACCAGAGATATATATGTGTGTGTGTGTGAAAAAACACAATAATTTTATTCACTTTCTGGAGTATATGACAACTGATTTCATGAAATGTCTCTAGCAATTTTATTAACTTTTTTGTGGATATGACTTCCATAGAAATTATTCCCTCTAAAGGTTTTGTGTATACACAAAATGTGTTACTGCTATTTAATAACTGGTCATTAAATTATACTTTCCATGTTTTTCAGAAGAACATTTTTTGATATTAGACTTCATTCTTCTCCTTAATTATACAATAACTGGATTTGCATATACATCATATGCACTGTATAATTTGTATTAGAATGTTTCATGTTATTGCTATAATTGATGCAAAACTTCTTTGTTGTCTGATAAACATTAGGAAATGCTGAAGAAAATGTTACATGTGATGGTTCTTTGTATTTCTCCTCAAACTTTCAAATTCAATTGCTTTTTTTCCTAATTAAAAGACAGAAGATGATTTGCAGAAACAGGAACAGCAAGTTATAATTCATTTTCTGTAATTCATGCCCATTAACTAGTATATGCAAATACTCCTCAGAAAATGTCAGAGCCTACAGCCTGTAGAAAGAGGAACTGCTAAGCGTACTTGAAATTAGATGCCTTTAAAACAAAGGTCCATTCAGGCAAAACTATCTTTTTCACAATAAAGCTGCAGAAAGAAAAGCTGACATTGCAATAGACTTGTCAGAACTATTTTATGAGAGGTGATCTCTTTTCCATCTGATGAGAAAGCTAATGTCAAGGACACTGTCCAACTTGGCATTTTTGTCAAAGGTTCCAGAGAAAAAATTAAAGAAAAGCAAGTTTCTTTTTCAGATTTTGATTTACACTGAGCAACAAAAATGTTAAATGTTACAGTGAGAAAGGTGATGAAAAACTGTCTTCAATAAGTTTGTTTTTGTATGAGTCCCTGTGGTAGAAAAACAACCATTGGTGCATTTTTCTTTTTCACTGAGACAAAAAAGAAGTCAAAGACAAATAATTTAACAAACTATGTCCTAAGGCTTGAATATATTTATTAAAATATATTGATATGCTATATCAAAGAAGTATCAAATGGTGATGGGACTGAGCCTTGTATACATATTTACATACAGCTAAATAGTCTGAATTCCAAATCTGAATCACATTGGTGAATAAATTCTTATTTCCTTAAATTTTTGTTCATATAAGCAAGCATATTAGAATAAAATTCTGGTCGTTTTGTTTGTTTTTCCCCAGGGCATTATTTCAGACCAGGAACATGAACCAGGACATGGTGCCATATTTCGTTATTCAAAAGTTTCTGACTTGAAAGCACGCAGGTAAGATCTCTGAATTGTAACATAGAGAATATGGTATCTGAGAAACTGACTGTGTAATATTCGTCAGAACTAAAAAAAAAAAGTACAGGATAAACTTTGACTGAAAAAAAAGCTTTCCTACCCTCCTTTTGTTTGAATATATATAGGTATATAGCGTAGTTCTTCTGACTCTAGTGTCTGAGAAACTCAAAATCTGTCTATGCATATATGTGTGTATATATGTAAATGTATGTGTATGTATGCATATGTATAATCACACTTTGAAATCTGGGGACAAGAGTTTTAATCTCCAGTGGTCACAAAGGTTCTTTGAACTCATTTTTCTTGGTTGCCTTTTTTTCCACTATCACTTTTTTAGAGAATGCTAAGCTTTTGATGCAGTTGAGAAGAGGGAGCCTTGTGGTAGTTTATGACAAGGATGGCATTGAGTTAATTTTAATTACTGTACAGTTCAATATTTTTCTTTTTTTTGAGATCTTTGGTGATAGAGACTGTACAATAAACCCAGTGGGGACCTCTGATCCTTTTCTGATCTTTAAAGTAAAGCTCTTAGTATGATTCTCCCACACCCTTTTCTATTGGGGTAAAATTTCCAGTCTCATTCTTAGACAAATACCTAGGTCAAAAGTTCATTATGCCCAGAAAATCAGACTGAATTTTCTTTTTTTCCTTCAGTATTTTTATCATTTAATTAATTCTACAATGAATACCAATCTCCTTTTAGCAGATATGTTTGTCAGGAAGCAGAAAAAATATTTAGCTATGTGACTTGAAAACAGTAATATGTGTTGATTTCATCTCACCAGATCTGATATTTTGTTATAGTTAAACAATATTGAATTCCTTCTTGAGTTACAGGATGAATGCACATGCAATTTTCATTCTCTTAAGAGAGCAAGGACTTTTGGAGTTGGTAATAGCGGTGCTATAAATTAGTCTAATAACAGTAATTGTACTTTATTTTGATTCATTGATAAAATTTTAATGAGCCTAACAATAAACTCTTAGCTCATATACATGGTGTGTTCTCTATCGCCTGTAACAGGATTTTTGATGGAACAGACGGACCTGTCTTCTTTCCTAGGAATATCAAGTCCACAGATCAGGAATGTCATTCACAAACAAACTTTAAAACCGAGGGTACTGTTTCCTAGCAAGTGCCTCTATATTGTCCATTTTTAATTCACATTTTTATTGCAGAAAAACATCAAATAGCTAATTAACAACCTTTTAGACTTTAAAACATATTTGTGTGACTCTGTAGTAGAGTTAATCAGAAAATTAACATACTGATAAGTCCTCATGCTCCAGAACAGGCAAAATTAAACAGTGTCTTGCTTTGTCTAGGTGCTGGTTTTTGAAGGGCTTTCATAGCACTTTCCTGTTCTACTCTTGACTGAGATCAGTATTCTTTGCTTCTGCAAAGCATTAAAAACTATTGCCAACTTGGTTAATGTTAAAATCACAAAGAAATCAGGCCTTGCGCTCCTACAGTTCCCTTAGATGAAAAGAAATCTTCTTGATTTAGACAGATTTGTAGATCTTTGCCTACTTCCTCAGCAGGCATGTTGAAAATGCCCCCACACATTTCTGCAAGGACTCACTCAAATGGGATCAATATCATTCTGGTTGGACTGCCAGAACTTATGGACTAGACATACTCTGTTGTTTGTACACAACTGCTTATCAAATATTGGAAAGTACTTACAGAACTTCCATGAAATGCTTTCTCTGTGATGAAGTTAAAGCCAGATGTTGATCGTCTAATTCGATAAAGAAATATGAGTGGTGGGGTTTTTTTTCATGATACCTTTCTCCCAATGTTTTTTCTTTCCACTAATCATATATGTTAAAGCAGACAAGAGTAGCCATTTTGCTCTGAGTACTTTACACGATTTTAACCAGGGAGAGTCTGCACAACAAAGGGTTGTGCAGTGTAAGATTCTACAGAATAATCAGGAGTTTATTTTACAGAAGAGCCCTAAGTATGTCATTAGGTATGTAAGAGATTTTCAAAAACACCTAAGCAGATTAGGTATCTAACTCCCATTGACTTTAGAATAGTCAGATGTTTTGGGGAGCTGTGAAATTGAAAATATGACAAGACAGATGATGTTTGAATTACCAGAGTGGAGTGACACCTCTAATATTATATCAAAAAGCTGATCTGTTTGGGTGGTGGGAAGTAAAAGTTGGTTGGGCAGAAGTGAAAGATCTGTAGAAAGATGGAATAATTTAAAAGATAATTAATGAAATCTGTGTATGTAAGGTATGAATCAAATTCTTAATGCTATTATAAATACACTATGATGAATACCACAGCAAGTGCATAAGGTCAGGATACAGCTCTCCAAGACTGTCTCATTTATCCAATGTGATTTACTTGATAAAAGTTTATAAACAATGACAGTAGAGAAAATTAAATCACAAGCAGGAAGAAAAGCTTATCACACATAACACAAAATGACAATTCGAGCTAGCTCAAAACTAAAGACAAAATGCTGCCGCAAAAGAGAGGCCTTGGTAAATTTCTGTGTGCCCTATGTTGTGATCTACCAATTTGACATGCTGTAGAAATCACACGAGTAGCATCTGAATACAACAGGTCTATCAGACAGAAATTTTTTTGGTGCTGTTTTCAGTGAAATTCACAAACGTATGTTCTTAGCTCCCAAATAGTGTCCAGATGAGACCACGCTCAAAGATTTTTCCTTTGCTTAAAGCTTTCTTCAATGCCAATTGAAATGAAGACAATTTCCTGTCTTTAAGATCTGACTTCCACTCATTTCCATGAGCATTGGGTCAGACACTGGAAATTTTCCCACTGTGGACTATTTATTTGCCTACTGCCCACTGCATTTGTTATGATCAGTAGGATATCAAAATTGCAATGCCATTTTAAAAAACAAATTAAAAAGCAAGGCAAATCTTCAGGTTTAAATATTTAAAATAAGAGATCACTGAGATGACTATATATCTGACATCCCACAGAGACCTCCTTCTTCTCTTTATCAGTGGTAGCAACTTCGTATGTCTTCTTCTGAGAAAGTTTTTCTCTCAATGTCCAGGTCCATACTCATATGGTATTTGTACTAATAATAGATTTGTCTGTGTTTTGTACCTGAAGAAAGTCTCTCTATCTATATATGTATATATAAATCTAGTTGAGTACTTCTTCAAATTTTTCCCTATTACAATAGTATTTTTAAAAACAGGCAAACAAAACCCATATAAAAAGGGGAAAAGCATTCATGGTAAAACACTCAACCCATAAGACATAAAACAATTTAATGTCCTGTATGCTAACTCCCTGGTCTATAAATTATATCTTCTTTCTGTCAGATACATCTGTTATTATTGAAAAAATAAATTAAATCAAAACCTAAAGCACAGAAACAAATGAAAAATGGGATAAATGCAGAGTTTTTCTGACTTGCTCCATTTGACTTGAAACCACGGCCTCTTTTCACTGTAGCGGGTCTCACTTGTAAGAAAGCTTCAAGAGTGTAACCTTCAAATAAGACATGGACACCAGAGGTTTGTCCCCACTTCCCCTGTGTGTTCACATCCACATCGCTAATGGGCCACATCACTGATGCATTTTTCCCTAACCCCCAGGCTACTAATGTTCTGTGTATACCTGGGGATATATGGGAGGCTGGAGGTATTCATGCTCCTCTTACTTGAAGCTCTTTCATGGCATAGTGTTTGCTGAAGCACAAGCAGAATCTAGATGTGCTGTATTTCAGGAAAGTGCCCTGCCTTCAGACTGAAGAATCATTTAATCTTTTTTTTTTTTTTTCATATAAGAAGTCTGTGTATTTTGCAGATAAATCCATAAGGTTTTGCTTACAGCCTTTCATTTAGAAAACAGAATCCCTGTTTTATATTGTCACTATTTCCTCTAAATAATATTTGGCTGTGATATTTGAACACACTCAGTAATGATTTGGACACAGATCCCTAAAGTGAAGAAAAGTTTCATAGAACTACTTTGAAAAAAAGCTGTCACAGCTCCAGCTTTTCTTTCACATGATTTCCCCTGCCCACACACAGCCCCCTAGAAACAATGGGAACTTGGTCATTCATCTGACATTTTGTTAGACCTTACTGAGCTGCAAAAATCTGTAAATCCTATACAAATGGCAATGGCACCTGCACAGGTCATATGTACAGCTCAAGTGCATTAAGAGTGATGTATCTCAAGCTCTGGGCTTCTGAAGCAGCAGCTGTGAATTCAGTGTATTTGAGCAAAAAAATGAAAATACAGTTCTTGCAACACTCTGCAGTGATGCAGGTAATTTCCTTTGTGCAAAAAAGACAAAGTGGCCCAATGTATAGTACAGGGAAGGAGGTGAATTTAATCTTGGCAATCTAGAAGTGTTCTTCCTATGATTTAGATAATCTTTCTTACCTGTTTTTCTATAGTGAAAGCTCCCCTCCACATTTTCAGTAGTAAGAGAATTCATCTGAGGGAAAGGGATTCCCCATATTTTCTTATTCTGTCACTTTCTCAACCAGCCAAACAGTATTAACAAATTCTTAAACACTAGGAGATCTCTAGTTTGCGGCATTTAATAGATTTCTTGTATCACCTCCTTCCTCTCTCCCATACCATAGCCAGGCATGGCATCAAGACTTTTTAATAGTTTCTTTGCTTATTTTATTTGAATTTTTTTTTTTGAAAAATGATCTTGATTTAGCCATAAAATTATGTTTTGGTAGATACCTGATCACATTTCTTTGTAATTTTTTTCTTTTATCTTTTGACTAATTACCTATCTGGAGCAGGCAGTTAGGTGACCAAGCAAATGTACTTTTGTACTGAATGGTACCCTGGCTGAGAGAAATAGAGATAATAGCTGTTTAAGAATTTAGAGATCAGACAATGTTTTCCAGGTAAAGATTCTGTCAGCAAAGACAAGAATGAGAAAAATCTATAGGTTTTTCTTTACAGTTAATTAAGCACGTACAAGTTTTTGTTTTGTTTAGTTTTATTTTCTTGGTTTTTGTCTCAGGAAAAATCAATAGAGTTGCATGATGAAAAGTTACTCACTGGTACATTTTTATTTTTGCTCCTCCCTTCCAGTGTTCTGTATGAAATATGGCCACATTTTTCATCATCCATTTCAGGTCTTTCAGGCTTCAGAATACCTCTCTGATGCAACAATTAATAGTCAATTCAAATATAAATAGGCTATCTCCAGTTCTGGCTAGAATCATTGATTTAATTTCTTAATGACAGAGGAATTAAGTAATAGGCCCTAAGTAGGAATGCAGGCAACCATGTGAAACCATGTGCCAAATTGATATTTCAGCAACTCTGATAACTTATTAGGATGACGGCCATGGGATGTCACAGAGCTGAATGATAAATCTTCAGTCTGCTCCTTTCCTACTTCCTCTTTAAAATTATTCTTCTATTGCAAAATTAATTGGCAATTGTGTTGACAGTCAGTGTCATCTTTAGTAATGTTTAAATTAAGAAACTTACAATGTTATTAAATGTTGTGAAAAAGTAAAGCAAATCATCTTGCACAATAAACAGGCAGATAAAGGGGGCTGGAATCCATTTTACATAGGGCCAAGGCAAGTTTGACACATCATTTAAGATCATTCATGGCAGGATACAGCACTTAGGTACTGCATAGGCCTATAAACAGGAAGAATTTCACAAAAGAGTACTAAATTGGAAAAGTAGGTTTAGAATTGCAGGCCTAAAAGCACAAAATGCCAAGAGGAACAGAACAAATACATCTGAAGGCTGAAATAAACTTCTGGCTGCCATGAGGATTTTGGGGAGGAAGGGTAGAAATGGAAAGTAGCCATGAATCTCCTGTGAAATATTCATGGTCATATATGTTTTCAAATTATTAAAAAGGGTCAGTGAGATTTTAATAAGAAACCTGTATTGGGTCTGGCTGAGATGGAGTTAATACTCCCCATAGCAGCCCTCATAGCGCTGTGCTCTGCATCAGTAGCTAGAAAGGTGTTGATAGCACACCAGTGTTTTGGCTACTGCTGAGCAGTGCTGGCACAGCATCGAGGCTGTCTCTCCGACATTTTTGCCCCCCCCTCAATGGCAGGTTGGGGCAGAGCAAGATCTTGGGAGGGGACATAACCAGGACAGCTGACCTAAACCAACCAAACAGATATTCCATACCATATGACGTCAGCTCAGATATAAAAGCTAAGTTAAGGGAGACGGAAGGGGGGGGCATTTTGTCTTCCAGAGCAACCACTACGCGTACTGAAGCCCTGCTTCCCGAGAAGCGGCTAGACATCGCCTGCTGATGGGAAGTAGAGAATAACATCATCTGTTTTTTCTTTGCTTTCACGCGCGCGACCTTTGCTATCACTGTATTAAACTGTCCTTATCTTGATCCACGAGCCTTTTGTTATATTTTCTCCCCCCGTCCAGCTGAGGAGGGGGAGTGATAGAGCGGCTTTGGTGGGCACCTGGCATCCAACCAGGGTCAACCCACCACAAAACCCAATGTCAGTTATGCATATAGGTTAGATTTTATGTTTTCAAATGAACAGAGAAATTCTTGAAACGAATTAACAGCTGTGCAGTTAAATTATCTTTCATTACACTCAGTAGCAGTTTTATCCCTGATTTTAGAAGGACCAAAAAATCGTATCTTACCTACTTTATGAAAAATATCACTGATCCAATGCAGCCGTAACAGAGGTCGATGTTTTTCTCCCATCCTGGTAGCATGCTAAACTGTAGAGATTTCAGCTAGTAACATCCAACTTGCATGTACTTTGCCATACTCCCTTATTCTAGATTTTGTTCCAGAAAACTGCTACAGAGTTTGGGGGGTTCCATTTCTGTTTGCTTGACCAAAAGATGCAGGCTTTTCAGATTGTCTTGAATATCAGACAAGATGGGAATGCTCCCTGGTAGCAATGGTGCAGTTCTATTCCAACCTTAGGTTCTTAAAACAGGTTATGTATTAGTTGTTTGTAGTGCTTATAACATGGAGGAAAAAGCTCTACCTAAAATATAGACAGTGTAACTCCTGAATGACACTAAGAATCAGGATCAGCACTCTGAAAAGGATTCGTTAAGCAGTATATAAGGCAATATAACTTGCATGACTACGCTGCTGCTGTTCTGTATACTATGATTTCTAGTGACTTTCCATTGTGACTAAGGAATCTGGTTTTGGACAAACAAATGCCTTTGAAAGTTAACACAGACAAGGTGTTTTGTAAATTACACTCTCGGGTACAGAAACAGGTTGGATACTCCATAAACAAGATGTGTACCTTCCCTGAAGCATTTCTGTCCCAGAACTCATTTGCAGGTTTGCAACAAGCTTTGTGTAAGAGGAGCACACATCGTTTCTGTTGCAAAAAGAAACCAGGGGCTGGATTGTGAGGATGTACATCTCACTAATGCATAATTGCTGAATGTATATTCCAAGCTCAGTCCCTCACCCCAAACCCCGCAAAAGCAAATAAATGAACTAAAGAAATATGAGTTTCTCTAACACTGTATCTCTAGGCAATTGTGACATTTTAATAGGCGAGGGAAAAAATAACCTTGTAAAATAGTGATTAGGGTACTTTTAATACTAAAAGTAATAAAATATACCAGTTATGAAGCTTAGACTTTCAGACACTTTTTCAAAGATTAAAAAATATAATTGGAGCTGGTGATCTTTGTGTGAGTTAAAAAGACACTTGTATTAGTAAAAGAGATACCTAAGGTATCCAAAACAGCTGAAGTCATTTGAGACATTAATTCTTTCTTCAGATACTGTAATGGCTGTATAAGAATTTTCTCTGAGTAGTAGAAAACTTTAAAATTTTCAAACAAATAAACCTTATCATTTATTATGAGTAAGGTAATTCTAAATAAACAGGATAAGTCAAAATATGAACAAAAGAACTGGAGACTTAACCTTACTAAAAGGTCAAATTCTGCCTTCAGATACATGAACTTTGAAGGAATGCTCATGGGCAGAGTTTAGGCCCTGATGTACATAGTACGAATTTAGCAAATATATTATTGAACCTATGGTTCTGTAAAGCGATTTCAAAGTTGTGTGTGCTAACTATGCTGCATGAGGAATAGGCCTTTGTGAAAGAACTCAGGAGGATTGAAAGTAATTCACCGTTGGAGGTAATGATAGTCCTGAGGATTTCTGACAGTTTAAGGTGACATGACTGAAATAATTTATTAACATATAACTTACAGTTACATTGAGGAAAGTAATTTGAGTGTGGAATTATATGGACAGTTGCTGGTGCTCTGATATTAAGGTTATTCAATTTTCCTTTACAACTTACCATTTTCAGTTGCATATCATATTGCCAGACTTCAAAAGTGTAGATTGAATAAATTGATACTTGGCTTAAAATTGATTTTTTATTATTATTATTTTTAGAGTTCAGCAAAAATGTAATGGCTTTTAATTTTGTTATGTTTGGGGGAGCAAGGTTTGCAACAGATGCTGTAGGTAGTTTTACCAGGGGTTTTGTTTGTTTGTTTTTCCATTACTCTTTAGAAGTCTCTTGTGAAAAGTGTATCATATTTGGCAGGAAAAGTTCTGCAGTTCAAATGGTGCCTTACTAGAAATCCTTCCCCACTCAGCTTTATTTAAATAACTGGAAATTGTTATTTGGGAAAAAAAAAAAACATTAAAAAAACCCAACAACAAACAAAAAACCAAACAACAACAAACAAAGCAAGACCTTCCTAAACCAGAAACCCAACCAAAAAAACACACATGAAGGGGACAATTTTTCTTGTGTATTGAGTATGAGGAGTGTTTAAAGTACTCTGACGCTGATTTTTGAGATGAGTGTTCAGTTTCCTCATCCACCCGGGAGGAATTAAGACCCACATCCTGGGAAAATGCTTTGATCAGTTTTTCTGCAGGGAACTAGGGAGGAAGAAGAAGTGAATATCTCCATTTGAAACTCTTCTATTGTGCAGTGAAAATGAACATGATTTTCTAGTCTACTGTGTAGGGCACTCAATAAATGGAGGTTTGTAGGTCCCAATCCCCAGTTCAAAGCCTGGTTATGCAGTTTACTGAATGATCTTTTTCATATAAAACACATAGCCAGTCACTGAAGGCTAGACATACTTGTTGGTTCTTGCCAGAGCAGCAACAGCTGGTAATCAGTCCCCTCTGATACTGAGAAAAAGAGAATGTGGGTTTCACCCAACGTAAAAGTAAATCCTATGGCAGCTGGAAAGCCATTGACTTCAAAGGAAGTGGGGAACTCTCTTCCCATAAAAAACCTACAAGGAAGTGTTAGTTGTCATTATGGGACTCTAGGGACAATGAGGGAGAGAGAAATAAAAGGAGAGGTTTTGGATTCTGATTGTCCCAGTAGGCAATCAAAGGCTAGGGGGCAGGCAAGCAGGGTTTCAGGATTTCAGTCTTGGGTACTTTGATGCATTAGTCTTGAGGGATTTAAATACTTATTTTCCTGCTAAGTCCCACTTTAACTTCCTAAAAAAATGTTTCTATATAAACAGCTAGAAATTTAAGTCTCATTGATTTCAATGGCAATGAAGTTTCCAGGTTCCTGCCTGTGCTGGGGTGACCATCAGCTTCTGGTTTCTCTTCCTTTGTGTGGAAGCCCCACTTTTGCTCCTCCCTGACATGCACATTGTGGACCTTAGTGAAGCTACTAAGTCATTTGTCTCTGAAATGGAAATCAGAATGGAAGTGTAATTGTAAATCATGATACTCTTTTTCACACACTGATCTCTCAACTGAAACTGTGTATTCACTTGTTCGTCATCATCCGTTCACAGCAAATGAAGTTAGGTGAGTTAGTGTTCCACTTTTGGTCTCCAGCATCTTAGATTTTATTTAATATAGTGGTGTTACTCAAAGGCTCTGGGTGTACTTTAGGATGCTCGTTACCTTGCAATGGTTAGCATTAGCAGAGATTCACTTGTTTGCAGAGCTGAAAACCTGTATTGACAGATGGTAATGACATTAAGAGTTTCTTTTTAAAAAATGCATGCTTTCAATGTGTTTTAGTAATGTAGTATGTCAAAGCCATGCACAAATTCAGGTTCAGCTGAAATAACACCACCTTTAGAGCACAAATTCTCTTTAAAGTATAAAGAAACCAAAGGAAAGTTCTTTGTAGAGATCCATGTATTGATTTAAGGAGAGCCTTTATGTTGTGGTGCTGTTTTACCTGCTATGTATTCTTATCAAGGTGAAGAAATATAAAGAATTTTTTTTCTTGTATTGCATTTTTTTCATTTTAAGTCTCCACCAGAGATGAAGGTAGATATTTCTAGTATTGAACAGTATGATTTTGACATGGGACAATAGTGTAGTAAGAATTGTATATGTGATGGGCATAACCAGGTATTAGAAAAGATCTTATGCTGTTAGCAGAATCCTATTACCTTATGATACTAAAGACTTATATCCTGGTACTAGTATACAATTTCTTTCTTTGAAAGATTCTTTCTTTGACAGAAGTATTTTGCCTGTACTTCAGTCTGCCTTCTGCTATCATAAGCATTTATATGATCACACATTTAATCAAGCAGGAAAACAGAATTAATTCTAGAAAGTCATTCTGAAAGTTAGTCTGTTGAGACTTTTACTGGTTTAGTTTTAGTTTGATTCTGTTACCCTTTTGATTTACCATGCAGACATATGAATGCATGAACACCATCTTTTAGTAAGTAGCATTATAGGCCTCCCATACATTTGATTTCATTCAGCCTGTTAAAAATCATGTATTAGGTCTACTGGCACAACCTTTTCAATAATGACAGGATTAAAAGAACTGTAAGACAGCTCTCTAAGTAGAGTTCTCCATAATATTTGGAAAAAAATAAAAGGAAAAGTGGATGCCCCATAGCAACTGACTCAACTGTTAGTGGTTTTCTGGGGAGTTATTGTGTAACAGTTTCCTATAAAGGTACAATATACATATCCTGAAAGGTACATTTCTGAAGGATTAAGTTATTCTTCACATGTTCATAAAACAGCATAACAGTGTGTATAGATTATACATCTTTTGGTAATCAAAAATCATAGAGTCATAGAATGGTTTGGGTTGGAAGGGACCTTAAAGATCATCTAGTTCCAACCCCCCTGCCGTGGGCAGGGACACCTTCCACTAGACCAGGTTGCTCAAAGCCCCATCCAACCTGGCCTTGAACACTGCCAGGGAGGGGGCATCCACAGCCTCTCTGGGCAACCTGTGCCAGTGTCTCACCACCCTCACAATAAAGAATTTCTTCCTAATATCTCATCTAAATCTACCCCCTTTCAGGTTAAAGCCATTACCCCTTGTCCTATCACTACATGCCCTTGTAAAAAGTCCCTCTCCAGCTTTCCTGTAGGCCCCCTTTAAGTACTGGAAGGCTGCTGTAAGGTCTCCCCAGAGCCTTCTTTTCTTCAGCCTGAACACCCACAACTCTCTCAGCCTGTCCTCATAGGGGAGGTGCTCCAGCCCTCTGATCATCTTCGTGGCCCTTCTCTGGACTGACTCCAACAGCAAAATAATGATGAAGTTATTTTACTTTGTTCATGGCAGCCTTTCATATCTAAGAATTTGGAGCACAGGAAAAATTATAGGAATAACTAATTACACTTTTATCTATCGTTTATTATTTATCTACAGAAAACAGCCGTAAATAATGCTAGGACTTTTTAAAACTATTTGTGTTAAAATCATTGAGAAGCTTTAATAATATTTTCCTGCTCTACAATATAATAGCTTTTCAATATTTTTATCCTATTTGAAGATGTGGAACAAGTGGATTAATTATAACCCAACCACTCAGGCAATATCTCTTTCAGAGTCCTTGTAACATACTCTGACATACTGCGTTCATCTTAACTACTACACACAAGGCAAAGCCTATGTTCACATTTGCTATTGCACATTATTTTGCCTGAAACATGATGTCACATTTAAAAAGTAACAGTTATCATGTTGCCCATGACTCCACTGACATGCATGCAGCAGGAACAGCTCCCTCTTCTTATTTCATTATATCACTGTGAGAAGTGGCTCAGGAGAAAAAAGTCTATTGTGCTTGTGTCAGAGATCTGATTTAAAAAAAACCAAACTAACAAACATAAAATTGTATGAAAAAAAAATTTTAAAAATACTTTCATTTGTTTATCCTGAAATTATTTAATTTCTGAGACTTTTAAAATGTGTTGTGACAGAAAAATGGTACTATTTCCTTTTAAATAGCCCAGTCATTTCACAGGAAAAATAAAATGTCATGAACCGCTAGTCATTTTAGTATACAGAATCAATATTTTTCAAGCAGCTTCCCAGTTCCATGTAATAATAATGTATTTCATTGTATTCTACCACCTAAAAGTCCCATCTCTATATCATCTGTGAAAAGATGAAAACGCCTCCAGCTAATACTGTAGTCACCATACTGTTGAATTATGAATTTTGCTTTCAAACACACAAACTGCTAACTTTGCTTATGTGAGTAACATTAACCAAAAACTACATAAGGATTCAAATTTCACTCAGGTTCACTAATAAAAGAACAAATAGTAGGAAGCAATAAAGGAGGGACACTAGTGGAAGAACCCTGGGCTGGGAATGGATGCTGCTGAGAGATTTCAAATCACTTACTGGCATTTTATAAAATAGCACACCTTTGAGAATGTATGGAAAGTCCTTGTCAGATTTTTCAATTGTCAGTGTAGTTAGGGTGTAAATGTGGGGAATAATATTATGCATAAAGACTTCTAAATCAGCAATGCAGTCTAGAGAGAAAGCAATTACAGCTTGAAATCTTAGTTCAAAAATGTGGCTGCCACTGCTTAGTCACATGGAGCTATTCTTGAAATATCTATAAGAAGCTATTACTAAGTTCCCCCCAAAAATCTGAAAAAAAAAAAGTCCATTATTTTTTTAAAGATGTAAACAAGCAAGCAAAATTAAGTGATTCCTCAGTTACAGTATGTTTTGTAGGTCACTGTGAAGGGATTCCACTGAAATACATTTGTTTTCTACATTGATGGGGGTCTTCAGATAAATTAAAACCACAGCCCATAATTGGAATCATGGAGTATGGCACTTTATTTAGTGCCATTCCTGTTTTTTATGCAATGTTTATCTAAGGTAAATTTCATAAATAAGGGATTGAGTTCTGAGTCTTATACCTCCCATCAAAGTTTCCTCCCTATTGGCCAGAAAAAAACCCATGCTGATTCTCATATTTTTCCTCTGTCTTGGTTCAAGGAACTTGCTTTCTTTCAGCAGAGCAGCATAGCTTCTAAAAAAGGGTGCTTTTTAATCTCTTCCTGCTTTCCTCATCTCCATCCTTGTCTACAGCTTGACGATTACAGCACACTTCTGGGAAGCAGCAGACGTGGGTTCAAATCCTGGCAGACTGAAGTGAGAATAAGATCAAGTCTTCCACCTCCTGGAAAAGTGCACTAACCGCTAAGCTATTATGAAAATAAGCTGGTGGTAGTAGCAGCATTTGAAAAGAAAACAGCAGCTACTACAGTATTGTGTGAAGTGCCTGATCTTGTTACTATGTGTTAGGGATTCTCTGAAAAATACTACGAGGTCGAGCCCCTGAGGGGACTTGCACACAAAAGTGCTAGTTTCTGAATTCCAGTCAGGCACAGACGTTTATACGACAACATGTATCTCAGCAATCTCAAGTTTGAGGGACCTATCGCCATAGTCAGGACAAAAAGTTTGGGGGACTTAAGGAGTGCTTAAAATTAAGATTAAAAAAAAGATAAAAATGAGTTGTTATGTAAATTAGATGTCACTAACCTTAGGTGGCTGTCTGAGTTTTCAAGAACACAGGTTTTGACATAGAATGCTGTATTCTATCTAGCTAATCCAGGGTCTATATACATAGGAGAAGGGGAAAGAAGGCATGTGGGGTTAAATCTGTGCCATTGTTTTATTCTGGAAACAGACTCAATTTTCTTGCAAAAGTACTTCCTGTACATTAGCTAAACTCTCAGATTTCATGACCCAGCTTGCAACCTGATGGAATAAACCATTTCTGTGTATTTTATTCATTTGATTAAAGTGACTAATCAAATATTCACCTAAACAAGCATATTAGTACAATTAATTAAACTAATTAGAGACAGAACAATTTTAATTGGGGTCACAGTAAAGATTGAGCCAATAAATGACTATTTTCAAACATCTAAATCTTCAAATAGAACAGGTAATCACTGAATTATGGGTTTGGCATCAGATAAGATTATTTTATAGTAAGCTTGCTTTAGGAAATAGAATTCAGAGTCTTTAAAGCTGGGGAACAAGTAATTCCAGTCACTGCAGTTACAATTTCCTACTAGAGAAAAAGCAAAGAAATATGCAAGATGTATGTGTTCTTCATTTAAGTGTCTGTTCTGCGCTAAGCTATTTGACAAATGTTTTAGATTCTTAATCAAAGGAATTGTCTACTCTTTCTAGCCATGCTATTTAGTCATTAAAAAATATTATTTCCTTCTAAAAAAAATTTATTTTAAGTAATACCATTTTTTAACTCCTGTGTCTATTGATTTATTTATTGGCAGACGCATTTATTTTAGAAAACTACAAATGGTGTTTTTCTCTTACATACCTGCATTTGTGCATAGCTATGCAAAAAAGAAAACCTGATTAATGTAAAGTTTAAGCTTCCTCCGCTTTGTTTCTATGAAGAACTTGAACTCAACTCATTGACGGTGAAAATCCGTGGATGAAAGTTTGATTGGAACTCCTAGAAAAGGTTTTCAGTAACAGCCAGATTATTGATACTAACAAGACAAGTCTTTTATCTGTTTCTTCTCTGGATGTTTTGCCAGAAGAGGGAAGAGGCACACAGCCATTGTCACAGGGAGCCTGGGTGGGGTTGTTACCAGAAGAGAATCACACCATGCAGCAACATGTCATCTCTAGTTTATTGACTCGGCGGGATAGGGAACAGCAGTAGCAGGGGAATAGCCATTCCTGTTCCCTAATGCACAAGCACACATGCAAATCAGAGCTCCAGTTCCTCCGGGGCAGTTGAGCCCAGCACAACTCGGCTCAGAGGAGCAGGACACTCTGCCCTTCCGAGGTGTCAGGTCTGTGGCTGACAGTTCAGCCCCTGTACATAGCAGTTCATCCTCAGGCCCTGCCTTTCAGAGACATCCCTGAATTCTGCCTTCCTCTTTTGAACTATCTATTAGCTCTTTTTAACTATCCACCAATTTCTGTGGTAGTTTGTCAGCATAAGCTACCGTTGGCTTTGTAGTTCTGCACCCCAAGGCCAATCTGCAGTTGCCACAGTGGTTTTTATCACCCTCTGGCTTCCACCAAAAATGTCACAAAAAAGGAAATGTTACCTTTGCTATTCAGCTCCTTTGAGATTAATCTGGTTGGTTTGAGTTCAGCAGCTGCAGTCCTTCATCTGGGTAGCAGCCCCAGGTAAGCTACACCCACAGGCGCTGCTCTCCAGAGAGATCCCTTCTTCTTTTATTCCAATGAGAAATCCAGGTTTAACCTTTCAAGGTTTAGAGAGACCAGGCTGCAGCCTGTCTGCCTGTTGAGAGACAGTTTTATTTAACAGAATGTACATGTGATCTGTGCAAACAGTATTAAATATCGTATATATAGCAAACTGATGACTCCTTTTACCAGCAATCCCTTAAGCCAGGTGGCAGACAATCCCTGAATGAACAGGGGTTGCATAACCCTTTTCATGCAGGCCTCTTCTTCCTATGTGTCAGGACAATCCAAATTCAGAGCTTATCCTCTCTACTTCACAGGTGAACTAATTATCCAACACTTGATAGCAACCACTTTGACAGAAAAAAGCAATACATATTTCGTTTCTCTATTTTACATATGGGGTTTTTTTCTGCAATGATTTTCAAATTCAGACTCAGTAAATGCAGAAGATATTTATGCCAGTAAAGTAAAGGTTTGGACCTACATTTTTTATGCTTGATCAGAGTTGGAAATCTATTTCAAAGAAATTCAAGAAAACCTGTTAAAATGCTGAAATAAAATTATTCTGAAGTATTTAAATTTAGACGTCACAAAAGGTACTGTGTCTATTTTTTACCATTGTATTAGAAATTCCCTTTCTTCATCTTCTGTTTATTAAGAAGTTATTAAATATTTGTCAAATCAATTAATTAATTTAAATTAGTTACTATGTATATTTTGATGGTTTCTTATGTTAGAACTGATTAAACCATCAAAGGACCTTAGTATATTGGTGTACTAAGCATTTTACTAGTCAAATAACAATGAAACAAAAGGCCTGCATTTAAATTTACTACTTCTCAACTAACTATCTTTAACCATTTAAAGAATCAAACAGTTTTTCTTAGTGAAGTAGAAACATTATTTTTTTCATGACAAGCACCTCCTGGGACTTATTTTACAGAATAGATGTTTTTGCTGACAAAGGATGAAGAATTTCAAGCATTTATAAAAGAAATCAGTTCTAGACTGCTGTCTCTAAGTTTCATTGTAAAATATAAAGAAGGTTGGCGGGGGGGGGTCCTACTTTTGTGACTCCATTGTAGACAGAGGTATCTATTCTCATTTTGAGACAATTTACAGTTGCTACTTCATCAGTTGATTCCTACACTTAGGATATACTTATAGCTTACATCTAAAAACTCTCAGCAAATACCTAAAATGACATAAAAAGTCAGCATAAAAAATGCAAATTTATATATATTACAAACTGCATTACAGAGGTTCTCTGATAATTTGGGGAATCTGTATGAGTAAAGTACATGAATACTCTTTGAATTTTGAGTCTCAATATGTCTCAAAGTCATACCCAAACTCTGCTTAGACAATAGAGTTGATTTGGATTTTCTACTGAATTTCTTTTTTTTTAATCTCCACACGACCCTATGGGCGACAACTGTTGTGAAATTTAATGAGACATTCTGGAATAATAAGAAATTTTATCTTTTTATGCAAAACATCATCTAAACGTAGTTTATCCTCAAGAAGGTTGGTTAAAAGACAGTCGGCTAAAAGCTATGCAGGCTTTGTAGTAATAGTGATAGTGACAGTAGTTTGTATAGTTCTCAATGTTCATTTGAGTGTGAGAAAGGAAGTACAGCTCTTTAGAGGTCTTTGACAAGTACAAAGAACAATTAAGAATACTAAGAAACGTGGTAATGAAGTGCATATAGGTTTTTGTTTATAGAAATAAAAAGGAGTATTTTAATTGAGAGCTCTTGAAAAATATGTTTCCAATATCTTTAAAACATTGTAACAAAGGTCTGGGAAGGGTAAGCATTAACTACCAGTAAAAATATGATTCAGTGATTCTGATAATCCACATGTCCTAGGATAAGGTACTTCTTTTTCATGGAAGATGAACAGACAGAGAATCTGAAGGTGCCCATGAGATATTTCTGATGTCAAGAAAAATGTTGTTGCAACTTACTGGAGCCATTGGAAGCTGTTGCAAGGAGCAAAATGAGACCAAAGAAAGGAGGGTGAATATGTCTGTGCAAGGGGAAACCTGACAAACACCAACATACCTCATGCAATGTCCTTCTCTGACTAACCTCTCCACTTGGAGAATTATGAATCTGCCACATGGAATAAGTTTTAATCATCAATTAGGCTCATTTTGGAAAGGTAATGCAATTCTTTTTATTGAAAAATTCCCACTGACATAAACATTTAATAGTAACTTATATAATTCTGTATCTGTAATATAATGGATGTTGCCATCCATTGCCATTTACAACAAATATCAAGAGCAGGCCCTGCGTCTGAAAAACCTCAGATAAAATTCTGACCTCAGCCTGCAGTATAATGACCTGCATCTTTATGTGTCCTAAAGGAACTTAGACTTCAGCAACATACTCTTATTTTCCCGTAAACATGCAGTGATTTTTCCATTTTCACTTCCCTATGCAAAAAGTTTATCACTCCTTATACTCACAATGTAATTTCAGAATAAGAAACACAAAATGTAAGCAATTTGCTCATCATGACCAACATGAAAAATGTTAACTGAACTTTAACTTTGTTGCCACTTTTTGTCCCTCCCCTGTAACAAATATAAAGTGTCATAAGCCTGATTCTTGCCCTGAAGTAAAGCTAACACTTCTAGCTCTCTGCCCAGTAATAGAAAAGGACAGGGTAGTGGTCTTTTAAGTACAACTGTTTTGGTGATTTAAGTAATGAGAAAGCTGGGTTGCAAGTCTTGGTAACCAGAGGGATGTGTTCAAACCCAGAGCACTGAATTCTTGGAGTATGCCTTAACCAACAAACCCCTGGTGAAGATGGGAAGGCATTTGTTTCCTTACCTCTACCTGAAAATGTGCCATTGTGAAAAGAATATGCTATCTAAAAGAACAGAGAGTGAATAAGTGATTTAGTAATCTAACGAGGCTGCTGACGGCACCGCTCACTTCCTCATTCTTTTTCCATCAGCCTAACGTGCACGTAAATACTCCCCTTACTCTCCTCTACCTGCTCCCAATTAAAAGAAAATGATGACTCTGATACAATGATGTTGTAAATGTCACAGTACTGGAGGATTTCAGCAGTTCTGAATTTTTTAGCAGCTTAGAAGCTCTGCAGAACAATTTCTGATTTGCATTTCATCACTACCTTAATGGAGGAACAGCAGTAAGCTTGCGAATTAAAGCTTGCTAGATTAGGGAGTTTGTGCACAAGATTTCAAATCTCTGGTGAATGGCTTACTGCAGCTCTACAAATCATTCTGTCAAAGCAAATTGTGCTGTTAAAATACGCATTTAAAACAATGCCTCCCCAAATAGGTAATATGGAGGTAATTGAAAAACCCAAAGTGCATACAAATAATTGGAAAAAGTGAGCAGTGAGGGAAAAAGGAACTAAATGAAAAAAAACCGACCACAAACAAACAAAAAAAGGGAAATGTAAATAAACATTACTGTAGAAAGAAGAAATATCATTTACTTTATCACCAACTGCAAATAAACCACATACTTTGGGGCTTAACTTCTCACGTATTCTGCACACAGTGCTATCTACTGAGATGTGATGGGGAATCATGGGGAAGAATAAAGAAAACTTTATGCCTCATAAGTCTCCCACTGAAATGCACTGAGAAACATGTAATCTTCTGCAAATGCCTAGAAAACATCCAGCTAGGAGCTCTTCATTTCATTAAATGGCATCATTGATTTCCATGGAAGTT